>NW_019640815.1:169452-197195 GCF_000599845.2 Trichogramma pretiosum
GCGTATATACGCGTATATACGAGTAGACGCGCGTGACCGCGTATATACGCGTATATACGAGTAGACGCGCGTGACCGCGTATATACGAGTATATACGGGTATGTGAAAATATTTTCGATTATCTCGAATAATCTCGAATACGAAAATATTCTCGCATATACCAAAATATGAAAATGTTTTCGATTTTTTCGTATATAATCGAATATGAAAATATTCTCAATTCTTTTGTCATGAACTCGTATGTGAAATTATTCTTGCATTGAAAAGTATCATCGAATATTCGCGGAAGTAAAACAATTCTCGAGTATCCCCAAGTATGAAAATAATTTAAAATATTCGCAGAAGTAAAGTTATTTTAGAATTTTAAAATGTTTTCAAAAATTCACAGATATGAAAAAAATTATCGAATTTCTACATATACACCAATATAAAAATTTTCTCGCTTTTCGCTCATATACTTGTGGATAAACATATTTTTGTTTCCAAAAATTTTTTCGAATAACCGTGGCTATGAAAAAATTTCTGATAATAAGCATATATCTAAATATTTCCTATTATGGAAATATTCTTGAATTCAAAGTACTTTCTTGTGGTTGTGTCATACACGTACACTGAAATATTAAAATATTTTCGATTTTTGCGGCCATACTGGAATATAAAAATATTCATGTTTACAAACATATTTCCGATTATTCACAGAATTATCACAATTCTCGAGTATTCTCGAGCATGTTAACACTTTAAAATGTTCACGGACATACAAATAATAGCGTATATAAAAAATGTATCTGAATATTCGCTAATATGATGATATTCTTGAATTCAATGTACTTTCGAGTGATTGTGTTATCACACATATACTCGAATATAAAAATATCCTCGCTTTTCGCTCATATACTCAAGTATAAACATATTTTTGTTTTCAAACATTGTTTCGAATAAACGCGGATATGAAAAAATTTCTGATAATGAACATACATCAAAATATTTTCTAATATGGAAATATTTTTGAATTCAAAGGGCTTTTAAGTGGTTGTTTTATACATCGTGTTATATTCAAATATCAAAATATTTTCGATTTTTGCGTATACACGCGATTATAAAAATATTGACGTTTATTATAAACATATTTTCTATTATTCACGGTATTAACAAAATTCTCGAGTATTCCCGATCATGATAACATTTTGAAATTTTCACGTATTTAAAAATATATCTGAATATTTGCTAATATGATAATATTCTCGAATTCAAAATTCTTTAGTGTAGTTGTGTTATAAAACGTGAGTACATGCCCACTGTGAAAGCACTAAGACTGTCACCCGCGACGAGACACATGCTAGTCGCTGTAACGTTACGGAGAGAAAGTATTTCGATCGTTTTTAAAAAATCGCCGTCGCGATTACAAAGTTTACAAGCTTCGGAGCGATGTCATCCGCGCGTCAAATATACAGCTCGAGACGACGATTTTATACTTTATATTTTTTTATTACCATTCGTCCATTTTTGCCTCGTATATAATGCCCACGACGACGAGCTATAACTATATAAACGGAGACGCGTAGCGTATTGCCTATAAGCCATATAGCTAGAGCTTGGCTCTCTCTCTCCTACGCGCCGTGACATCAACCGTTATTATACCCTACAAACTATTATAAGAAACGAGAAACTGGCCTCCTCCTTTCCTGGCTTTAACGTACAGCAAAAAAAAAGAAAAAAGAAAAAAGCAACGATACATCTATATCTATGTGTATCGGCTGCTGCACTAGTGCGCTGCCGCGCGCCGTTATCGTTAGGCTATTTAGTGCGAAATACGCGGGTTCGCAGAAACCCGCTGCTGTAGCTGCTGCAGCTTGAGAAAAAAATGTGTGCACGAGTTTCGCATTGTCAGACGACGTGTATATACACGCGGAAGTTGTTACGTCATTCGCTGCATTCTCTTCTCTCTCTCTCTCTCTCTCTCTCGTTTTTTTCTTCACTCCACCTCCCTCTTTCTTTCTCCTTTTTGTTTGTTTGCCGCTGCTGCAGCTACATCCCAGCTACTATATACTCCATATAGCTCTCTCTCTCTCTTCATCGTGGCTCCTGTGTAGCTGCTACTTCGCCTGCAGGAAGCAGCAGCAGTAGCAGCTCAGCGTAGCACGGGGTGGGTGATGAGAAGTTTAGTAACGAGCTACAAGCGGTGTGTACAAGCAGCTTTTGAGCGAGTGTACCTTGGCTAAGAGTTTTCCAGCGTTAGAGAGAGAGAGTAGCAAGTTTTGTCATTGAACATTTTCCGAAGGGACACGTCAGTAGCAGCAGTAGCAGCAACAGCCGTAACGTCCGTCGACCCGTCCGCCGCTACTCCGGAATTACTTTTCGTAAACGAGGGAGAACTAAAACCATTGCAACCCCCTCCGATGTTTATGTATGCATTTACAGGGTATCTTTTCCGCTAATTAACGATAAAATAAAGATAGAGCCAGAGCGAGACAGAGATATATACATAATAAAAGAAAAGGATTCTTATTTTTCTTCCTTCTACTTCTCAACTCCGTTGTTCCCGATGGCTTCGTTATTTCCTCCGATGAAAAGTAAAATCTTCGGCTCCTTTTCCCTCGTGGCAATACAGCAGCAGCAGCCCAGAGCTTGGCTTGATAGCAGCAGCAGTGCACGCACGGTAAATCTCGCTCTCCGAGAAAATGGATTTCATTCGTTCTAAATAACTCCCCGTGCATGAATATATATGCTGCTGTATATCTATGCGTAAATCTGTGATTCGAATGCATGCTACAGACGACGACTACGACGACGACGACGACGACTGCGCATAGAGAGATAGATACGGTTTATATACCTGCGGAACACATCTTATTCCCCCGGTATCAATAGAGCCAATCATCGAGGTTTATATTCAAACCTTATACAGGCAGACACACAGACACACACAGATACATGCGACGAGGCGCTGTATTATATACATACATATAGAATTCGTAATAGTGGATAGATAGATGGATGTAGGGCTGCAGCTGCTGCTCGAGGTCCACGGAATAAAGAGTACCATCGTATGTATCCCTGTAAGCTCCGTCTCGACATCTCGAGCGCGCGAGAATATCGTCTATTGCACCCCGATAAATCCGAAAATTAGATACGTATCACCGTTAAGAAAAAAAAGAAGGTAAGAAAAAATCCTTTCGGATATCCCTTCGGTTCTCTCTCGCTCGCGCTATTCATTGACTTCTCGTGAAGTGGAGGAGGAGGAGGACTTGCGCCGCGCTCAAATCGAGTTTATACATCCCCCAGCAGCATGGCTCTCTCTCTCTCTCTCTCTCTCTCAAGCTGCAGCCAAGGCACATATACACACAGCAGTGTGCACACGCCAAGAGTAATCAAACTTCCGTCGCACGTAATACTCTGTACGCACCGAAAATACAGTTTGCATAATTCAACCACCACCACTACCACCACCAATACTGCTACAACTATACAAGTAAAACTACTGCGACTACTCTGGCAAGCGCAGCAGCTCGAAGTCTAAGTCTTGCGGTGTTATTATTATAGATACGCGCGTATATAGGATATAAATGCTCGAGCTGCAGCGGAGCTGCGGACGAGGTCGCGCGCATAAATGCCAAAAGTTATCTCGAGACTGCTACTACTACTACTACTCCCTTTCGAAACGAATGCCTTCGATTCCCGAATAATTACACGGTTCAGCGATAGCTCGAGCGCGTTAAATCGTTGTAACGTGTAACGACACGAGCTGAAGAGACCGAGAGGGTTGAAGATTTGTATAATTTAGCGTGGCGAACGTTACGAACGCGGCTGGGGCCCAAGTCGAGAAGTGCGAAACGTCGAGAAAGCTCTCGAGTACAGCGGAGTGTCGGAGCGGTATCAATACACCTGATGCTGTTTTTATTATGATTCTCTGTTTGCGGCATCGATATGGAGCAGCGCTGGTCAACGCAAGCAGCCACAGCAGCAGAGTTACAACGACTGCGAGGACGAGCAGTTTGGCATTCACAGTTTGTACTTCGATCGGTAAACACCTTGGCGAGTATTGTTCTAGAACGAGCTTTTCGGGTGATTGTAGTGATTTTTACCATTGGTAAGTCTTTGCGGCGAGTGTGCATCAAATATCTGGTTCCATTGTGATTATGAGTATGTGTGCGGTTGTGTATACGAGCACGGTTGTCACAGACTTATTTTGAAGCTCAGACTCGGGTTACTCTTCGCGATGCTTAGGTCCGCGAGTTAACAAACGCTAGTTCAGTTATGCGAGGGAAAGGATAGGGACAATCCACATCCAGGTGAGTTCGATCCATTTTGTTTGCGGCTTAAAAGAAGGGAAAGAATCTTGCGTGCGATATTCGTTCGGTGGTTTGGGTCTGCAACTCTGTGGCTAAAAAAATCGCGGTCCGTAACGAGTACATCGGGACGGGTATCGGAAGTGTCGTTGTGTGTAATTAGCGTGTTCAAGAATTTCTATAATAAAAGACATAAATTCATACTCAACAGAATACGGAAGTAAACGCATAAAACGAAGCGTGGGGTGTAAACGCGTGTGTGAGAGAATGCAACATACATCAGCTCGGTCAAGACAAAACACTTATCCAACTTTTGATCTTTGCAGAAATGGCATCTGTGAACAAGTCCACTGCTCGCCGACTGCGAAGACAGCGCCGCGCCGAGAGGCATAAGCGCGGCGAGCCGACTCCACCGTTGCAGGCCCATGGGCTGACCCCGCGCATTATAAGGCACGGCCTTATGTTCGGCAAGCTGGACGGTATCCCGACGGAGCCTTACCTCGACCCACCCATGGGCTCGTGCTTCGCGTGCTGGGCCCAGGGTCACAAGGCACGTGACTGCAGTCAAGCCCAGATGCACCAGTACTGCGCCAACTGCGGGCGCAGAGATCGCGTGCTCCGGAACTGCGAGCGATGCTCCCGTCGTTTGAGCGAGATCGAGGCCGAGGCGGGGCTGTTCAACTCCGCACCACCGTTGTTCGGGGAAACGGAGTGGACAGCCGAGGAGCGACGTCGGATGAACGAATGGGCCGTGCAACTGCACCAGCTCGTTGAGGCGTACGAGCGAATGATGCAGGGATGGAACGAACTTCAGCGACTCAGCGCGGAGCGTGTCCTGGGTAGCGATTCGTGGAGCGAGTGAAGAAACACGGCGGTGGCGAGCGTCGAGGCAGGCGGCTCGTGCGAGCCCCCGCCCGCCTCCGAGATACGGCCAAACGAGCGGCAAGCGGCCGATGCCCTCGCCCTGTTTGATGAGACAACGTGAAATCGTACACTTTTATCGGTAAGAAGACCACGCATATTTTTGGCGATTTATTTCGTGCTTACTACGATTTTCTATTTGCAGCACGAGGACGAGTAACAGCAGCACCGGTTCACGGGAGCAGCCGCAACAGGACGAGATATTGCGAAGACGAGAAGATTTTAGCGATGTACGAGGAGAAGGGTCACTGTAGAGTCGCGCCACGCGGTTGTCAGCCCGTCTCGGAGAGTTTCGGCACTCGCAGAGTTTGTTCTTCGATCGGTAGTCAAAGTAAATCGGTTGCTATTTTTTAACTTTTGAATAGCTGAGAAAATTCAACGATCGAGACTAAAAGAAAATTAAACAGATGATCTCGTAGCTAATTGAATGTATAATCAAATGAAAATATTGAAAAATCATTGTAATATCGTTAACGTATCATTATTGATGATGATTATTTAATGAGCCACCTAGCTTAAATACTATGCTGTATGTCAATCGATGCCTTGTCCAGTTACTGACCGCAAAAAGTCGATATTTTTATACTTTTAGTCAACACCTTTTACAAGAATCAAAAGTTGATTAAAACTATCGGTATAACATTCCCTGACTTGGGGGATATTTTATAAATTAGATTAACATTCATAAATTCAATGTAAAAGTATTTATTGATCAAGCGGTCATTGACTGGTAGGTGGTCAGTGCGTCAGTGCGTTCGAGATCTATCTCTTGACCTGGTGCGGCCTCGCGTGGCCCTCGTCTCCTCGCGTGACACGTACGTAATTGTCGGGAGATTTGTGCGTCGAAGAGGTGGTGGGCCGGCTCTGTCTCAGAACCGTGCGACCCTCGAGCGAATTGACAAATGTATGATTAATAAAGTGTACCATTCGAATACTTGATATAGTGTCTTATCATTGGTTGAATCGTAACCTAAAGATCGATAATGGACTCACGCATTACACTTTCAAAGCGTGCATTAACTTTTATACAATTATTTTGACTTTGCCACTTGCGGGTTTACAGATAGAGGTACTCGCCATCTAGCGTTCAAATAATAAAATAATCTGTCGGAGTTTTGATCATTTCGGAAAAATTTTTTTGTTTCTCTTTAGCTCGCGCAGAACAAATTACGTTTTTGGGTATACATCGTGTGCGTGTGTGCACGAGAGCTTTCCTCGTGGATGGATGTCTGTGTGTGCGTGTTTGTGAGAGAGAGAGAAAGCCGAATATATATACGTATGCACCGAGGCTTTGTCTTATGGGTTATGTACACAAACAATGAAACGCTCTGCGGACTGATATGTCTATGCCGAGAATATATACAAACAAGAGCGAGAGAGAGAATGAGTGAAGCATATAATACTGAAAATACGAAGCGTGAAAATAATCGTATTTTAAGCCTTCAATGTGTATGCCATATCTGTGTCTCTCTCTCTCTCTCACTCTGCGACTGTCTCTGTATAGATAATTCGTTCGCGACATAAAGAGAAAAAGGGAGGTTGCATATACACACACATATACAATACAATTGCATTAACTTCCCACTCGTATACGTCTGTGTGTGTATTATACATGTATAGCTCTTCGCCATGCTGTAGAGTAGAGTCACTCTCCTGCATTATTTCGCGAGAGAGAGAGAGAGAAAGAGAGAGTAAGTGTATGTGTATGTGTACCGGGGAGTTGTATAATGGGTAATGAGGCGACGAGTCACGAGACCCGGATGTATCTCTCTCGCTCTCTTACAGTCTCTGTGACGTTTGCGAGCTCTATACACCATATACATATAGCTGCTGCTGCTGCAGCATGCGGGGTTGATGATAACGCAGCAGCAACAGCCGTGGCTGGCTGCAGCACATGGATGCTGCATTATGGCTGTTGCTGCTGCTGCTGTATATAGCTCCGCAGCAGTTGTGACATTTATATATGTGTATAAGGGCGCTAACTGTCGGGATAAACCCCGTGTATACGATACAGCTGGAAACGCGCGCGCGCGAGTATATAGTTTTGCGCGTTGCGTATATTTGGCTTTTGCTTTTGCCCCGCGCACGGATTGTAATTCGAAAATTTATAGATAGATATAGTACGAAGGCAGTGCAGCGTGGATCTTGGTAATGATACTCGCGGGATTGACTATCGTGGGAGTCTGGTTCAGCAGCAACCTCGAGTTGCGATAATTTATACGATTCTCTCTGTATATCTCTCTCGGTCTCTCTCCGTGTCTCCGTCACGCTTTACCCAGATCTAGGTATATATACGCTAAAGCGCACTTTGGAGAGCAACAAGTATTATTATCCCGCCTCGGCAGATTTTTGGATTATATGTACTACTACTACTACTACGTGTGTTGCACAAAACGCGAGCTGCTGCTGCTCGATCGTGTGTATATACATTTACGTATAAACTATATATAAGCACAGGTGTGACTCGGTCGATCGAGAAACGATTGTGTTTCGTCCACAGCGCACGAAGTGCACGACGACGCGCGGAGATCAGAGGGAATTGCGAGTGGGGGTCAAGTCGATAAAGTGCATAATTGTATAGAGCAGAGAGAGAGAGAGAGAGAGAGAGAGAGAGAGTGAACTGTAACTACACATCGATTGCTGCTATTTCATTTCGATTCGCAATTTGCTGAGATAATATTCGTGTTCCATTTGCTGCTGCTGCTGCAACGCACAGGGATATATGTATTTATACAAAAGGCCGAGGCAGCACTATATGTAGCAGCAGCAGCAGTAGTAGTCTAGCTGGGTGGTGGTGGTAGTGGTGCTTGCAGAAAGTGTGTCCGATGGAAAAGCAATTTTGACCCAAGGAAAATATTATCTTCGAAACTCGCGAGAGAGCTCTTTCTCTTTCTCTCTTTTAACCCTCGAGATTGCCCTCTCGAGACAATATTTTTTTCTCGCCCACACTCGATGCATTATAGAGCCGCTGCTGCGTTGGATAAAAACTACTGACTACCACCGCTACCATCTACTAGAAATCGCTTCTTTTTGCCCTCGATGAAACCTCGTTAGATGGATGAAACAAAAAAAGAATAAAAATAAAAAAAAAATAGATAAAGTATAGAAGAGAATCCAAAAATTGAGCGTCGAAAAAAGATGAAAAAAAAAGAAAAAAACGTCGACCGCCTGTCCGCAAGCTCGCGTGGAGTGGTTGGCTCTCTCTCTCTCTCTCTCTTTATCTCTCGCGCTCATTCACATGTCAAAAATCGTTACCCATAATTTATAAGCCCATTCGACACACATGTACTCACACAAATCTCTGTATTCTATATATATAATGCCGAGGCTTTCGGCTCGCGTCACCTCTTGCTCTTGCGAGCATTAACCTGGTAGCCTACTTTATCGCGCGTTCGTCTGTGTGTACGTATACACACACGTACACACGTGTTCGGCGAGTGTCTGTGTGTGTGCGAGGCTGTGCACTGGATAAGCTTTCGTAAAATACTCAGGGCAGACAAGCGCAACTATCCTCTCTTTCTCTCTCGCTCACTTCACGGAGCCTCGTGTGCTGCAGTGTGTTTGCTCATCGGCCCCGAGGTATCTCTAAGAGAGAAGTGCAGCAGCAGCAGTAGCAGTAGAAGGAGGCAAATTCTCTCTCTCTCACTTACGCTTCTTCTTTCTCCCTTTCTTTCTTTCTTTCCTTTCCTTTTTTTTTTAACTTCAACTCGTGTGCGCCTAGAGCCCACCCGCGCTTTGTTCGGGCTCTGATTCTTCTCGCGTTCATCTCTTGGGAGAGAAAGAGAGAGAGAGACGACATTGTGACTTATAATACGCGCGCGACGGGAGGAGGTTTAAAGATTGGTTCAAGTGGCCTGTGTGTGTGTCTGTCGGAGAATCGCTCGTAATGACTTCAAAGCCGACGAGATTTTTTCTTCTCCAAGCCTTACTAATGGGCAATCATTTGAATTTGTGGTCTCGCAAACGACGACTATTGCCACCGCCACTGCTGCTGCTGCTGCTGCTGCTGCTGCGCTACAAACCAAATGTATGTTCGTAAGCGAGAGAGAACATAGGATGAATATAAAAGAGAGGGAGAAAATACTATATGTATAATAAGTGGACACCAGAAGCTCGAAGCTCCAATTATCAGTTCAGCTGGCGTATAGGGAGAAAACTGTTTAAAGTTAAACTTCCTAAATAAATTCTTTTTTCCTTTAACCTAGCTCGACTCTCTCTCTCTCTCTCTCTTCCCCTTCCATATCACTCCATATTTTGCGGACTAATCCCTACGCAGGCAGTTGTTGAAAATCTAGCATTAACCCAGTTTTCCAAGAGCTCCGACAATAGTTGTTAGACTTATCGACCGTATTTTAACGATAATGCATGCTGAAATCTCTTAGCCTCTCACTTTTAGAGACGTTTACAGGGCATATAGAGTACTACTACTACTGCGCGTTTAAAAATATGAAAAACCTTTGGCGCGATTAAATTTTATATAATTCAATGTGCGGAGAGTGAAAAAAAATGAACCGTGACGGCTGTGATTATCGATGTAATAGCAGAGTCTATGTTATCATTTATCATTTAATCATTTTTTTTTTGCAGAATATTAAAAGTAAAAAAAAGGATAAGAGTTTGACTAAGGATGTTATAAAGGGATAAGCTTCTCGGTATCTTCTGCAGAAACAACAAGCTGCTGCAGCAGCGGCAAAAGCTTTTGCTGAAGCAATTGCATATAGCTATATGAAATAGGATGAAAAGAGAGAGAGAGAGAGAGAGAGAGAGAGAAAAGCTGGGCCAAAAGTGATTATAGTCTTATATCTCGGTAAATAAGAGGCTTCTTTTGATGAAATAGGATACGTCTGTACATTTATTCTTCTCTCTCTCTCTCCATTTCTATCTCTGATGCACTTCATCCACTGAATAGAGCGGTGCACAGCACAGGGCAGAAATGATTTTCTGCTTCTATCTGTACATATAACCCTCCCCGTCTAGTTCGTCCTCCATTATTCGCGCGCAATTCATATACAGCAAGGTGAAAATAAAGCGCATTTTTTTCCCTCTTTTATCATTTTTTTGTTCCGTCGCTCGCGCGCGACACGTCGTTATAATTTTTCTCATCGGGGGAAGGGGAGGAGGGTTAAAACTCCCGCGAACAATGACCGAGCGATAATTGGAAGCAAAATTAATCGAGCCAGACGTTAATTGCTTCGTTCCCGTGTGTCGCTTATATGCACTTCCTCCTTCCGTTTCTCGCGCGCGCGTGGAACTACATATTATATACATACGTACGCAACACGTGCAACGTACCCTCTTTCCGATACATACGTGTTTATTACGTGCCGTGCTCGTCGTAGGGCGACAATGAAGAAGAGCAAAAGGGGATATGTAATAATAATTATGATGATCGATGCGTCAAAAAAAAAATTTGTACAAAAAATTGTATTCATCGAGTACTCACCACCTCGGCAACGTTGCCACAGCCCTCCCTCATGCCATCTCCGTCGGTGCGTCCTCCTGCAACAAAGTATAACGAAAAAATGAAAATACCGAAAAAAAAAATATCCGGTGGATTGTTAATCAAATTTTCATCGGTCACATCTGGCACTCATACGCTCATGTTATTAAATTTTTTTCCCGCACGGTGAGTTCGAGTGTCTGTGTGTGTGTGCGTGTGTGTCTGGTTGGCTGCACGTATAATAAAGGTGATCGCGAGGCAGATTTTTGCCGCTTGTTAATTCGCGAGAATTTTTAAATTTCGCTTATTCTCTCTTTCTCTTCCACTTCCTCGATACAGAGAGTGATTCATTTTTCATCGAAATGAAATATAAATAATACGCTCTCGAGAGCTAATCTGTATATAATAATCACTTTTGTATCAATGAGGATGAAGCGACAATAATAAATAACCAAAATTTCATGATTCACACACGAACGACCCGATCGCGATACAATATACGAATATATCTGTATAAATACCACGGTGTCGACGTCCCCGCGTTCGAGCATTAACTAAAAAATATCATCGTCAAAATACAGCCGAAGAGTGCGGCGTGCGATTCTTTTCTCTCCTCTGACCCCGGGAAGACGAAAGAGCCGATGATACATTTTGAACAGACAACTCACGCGCTCGTTCACACACACACAAACATCATACACACGGATTATATAATTGCCGCATCTTCGCTTCGCTCGAGCGATGATCGACGAGTAAGGGCCCAGAGCAGAGCTCGGAAATGTTTTGCCCGGCGCGCGAAAATCTCACTACACGCCCGTTGTATATATGTAATATGAATATGCACTTTTCTCTCTCTCCCAGTGATTAGTTTCTCTCTTTCCCTTCTCGACCTTGAGCGAGAGCCGCCGAGCCGTACATTACACACTGTGTATATACGCGCGATGATGGATGGTCGGATAATTGCAAGCGCGCGGTAACTCGCGAGCGGGCGAGAAAGAGGAAAATTTTTTTCCCCCGCCGCGTTGAAACATCGCCGTAGCCACCGCTGCCACCGCGAATTATTAAGTCATCTTCGGAGAAAAACATCGTTTCGTTTTGAAAAGCGATGAGCACACAAGCGTACGGACTCGCACAGAGGGGGCAGTTCAGGTAAATTATCCAGAAGGGTATGGAAAAATGTTTAAAGTATGTAAAAGCTTTGGCAACGTATCATATAAAGAAATACTATAGTAGTCTATAGAGTATGGGTACGAACGAATATCTACCAATTGCCCTGTAGCGGCCAAACAATATAAGTAATTCTTTGATTACAAATCATGTCACCAATTAAATATTTCATTAATTCCAACGAAAACGCATAGAATTATTTAAAACCCTAAAGGGAGTTTGCACTACTAAGAATATCCCTGTTGTAAGATAATAGAAAAACCTATATGAGTCATAACATTTATCGACACATTTCTTAATTTAATTATTCTTATTCTTAATTTTATCGTTCGATTAAATAAGTGTAATTCTTTATAACGCGCAAAAGTTCGCGAACGCCCGCTCGTGAAAACGCGGTGCTTTTTAAAGGCAACGAGTTTACCCGCGTAATATACATCTAATACGGTCGAAAAACTTCTTCTACTGCTGCTACTGCTGCTGCTGATGTTCTCGGTTAATCGGCAAATTGTCCCATCTGTTTTATTTTTCAAGGCGAGAGCTAATCTAAAACTTTTTCTCCTCTCTCCTCTTCTCTTTCTCCTCCTCCCACCCCCTTTCTTCCTCTCTCTCTCGCTGCGTTGAAAACGACGACAAGCAATAATCGCGCGGTGGTTGCATAGAGCACATGCCAACGGTATACCATCTACAGCAACTATTACAACTACTACTACTACTAGCACCATAAGCGCATAGATATAAAGCAACGAAGACGCTGAAAAATGGCTGGAAATAAATCCGCAGCAAAGTTGCATCGCTCGCCTAGCTCGCTCGCTCGCGCATTAAGGCAAGGAAAAATTGTGCTCGCGCGCAATATAAAGCTACCTCACTAGACTACACTCTTTCTCATTAGAATTCAACGAGGAGATTTCCTCGCGCGCTCGCACACAAGAGAGAACTGAAGCGCTTCCTACTTTTTTTTTCGTTCGTTCGTTCGTTCGTTCTTACCTCGGGGCTAAAACACAAGCTTCTCTGGCTCGGGTTTGTGAACCCACGCGTATGTGTGTGTATGTGTATTTTTCGTAAAATTAAAAGAATGGTAGCTTCGCTGCTCTCGAGCGCGAAGGAAATGGTTAATTCAATTTTCTTAACGAATTTGCCCCGAGACAACGACGACGACGAGCGAAAATTCATTCGTCCATTTTCATGGGTATACACGCAGCGTGTAAAAATTGATGAAAGAAGGAGAGAAAAAAAATGAGGAAGAAGCTGTGCTCCACTGCTCGCAATTATATTTTATTATATCCGCGTGATTCCACGGACATAAATACGGTTTTGCGCGCTCGCGCCTGCTTAATTATATAATATTGATCTTTCGCAGCTGTGCTGCTGCTATATGGCTAGATTAGCATATATACCATCGTAGTGTGCGAGTGTACCTATACGTATGTGTATATGATTTTCCCCGCGAGAGAGAGAGAGAAAGAGGGTATAAAAGAGAGCTCGTGATTTCCGCTTCATCAATGCAGCCTAGTCCAATTAAGGATACTCCATTATACACAAGCGTATATATGCATGCACGTGTATGTGTGTATATATGAGTACGTATCCAAATGATATAACGGGATCGTGCATATATCGCATATATACATATAGGTATATATCTACATTTCGTGGCAAGGGATTTTTCCTCTCTCACTCACTCGCTCACTCGCCAATAATAGCCTATTATTTTTACAATGCTCTCTAATAATCGTAAGATTCGCTTTTTTTTCGTTCTTCCTTCTCTCTCTCTCTAGCTCTCTGTCTACCCGCAGAAAAGAAAAAGATTCCTCGGACGCTTTCGAAAAATCTCTGTCTCTCTCTCTCTATCTCCGTCTTTTTCTGGCAGCGCACACAGGCAGACAACAAAGCCCTTTTGAAACGAGCGCTATTAACATGCAAAGTACGTGTATATTCTTACATATATAAACGTGTGTGTGTGTGTGTAGTCTTTTCTTTTCAGAAACACAAATTCACGTATACGTACGGTATATGTATACTGTAAGTACGTCTGCCTCGCGGCTTTTCTTCGCTGCGTTATGTTGCATCTTCCTTTCTCGCGAGCAAGCATGTGTACATATACTCGCGCAACAACAACAACAACGGCTGGAGCACGTCGTTTTCAAGGTTGACCGTTTTTTGCAGTGCGCGCATAATTTGCGAAATACTTTATACGCTCGAAGTTTATGTACCGTGTATAGGGCAAGAAGAAACTACGAAACACTCGATCGATGTATTACAGCGCAACGCAGACAAGTTTTTCTTTAATTCTCTACTTAACTTTTTATACGCCCTTTTCTCATCGAACGAGCGAGCGAGCGAGAGAGAGAGAGAGAAAAAAAAACATTTTTTTTTTACGCAGCCGAGGAATGCGCAATATTTGATACATAACGCGAGCGTGAACGTTTAATCGCCGGTTTTCTCACCCACGCGCGAGAACGCACGCGAGAACATAATGTGCTATGGTACGAGTGTATAATATAATGCAACTATACTCGCGCGCTAATATGAGAAAAAGCATTTTTTTATCTCTCTCATTCTCTCTCTCCTTTATTATTATTTTTTTTTTTTCATTTTTGCCTCTTTACGCAAGAAATGCAATTTAATGAAATAATGATAATGAGCGCGTTGCATGGCACGCAATCGTTATACAACACACACGAGCCGAACACAATAGCGACATAACTATCTCGGAATCGAATTCAATTTTCTCGTTCTCTCTCGCTCACCGGACTCGAATCGAAAATTGACAAAGTAATCGTTATTAATTAACGGTTACCGGCCTCTACTTTATACTATATACATGTATCTGCATGTGTGTAATGTGCGTAATGAAAATACATTAAAGCTCAGCGTTTCGTTGTATAGGCAAACTTTAAGCATTAACGATACGCGCCGCGTTCGAACCGTACCGATATTGTACTTCAAGGCCGCCGTGCACCGAGGGCATATTATAATACGCACAAGATCATGTAAAAATTTTCAAAAAAAAAATAAAACAAAAAGGATCGTAATAATACACTTGTAAGATTTCTTTTTGTTGAATTATTGTTTCCGAGTATAACTCGTTGTACGTACGTACGTATCACGTACAATGTATGTGCGTACGTGTGTTGGTGGGGTATAAGAATTTTTCATCGTTCTCGAGACAAACGACCCTGCCTGCGTGGTTTTTATCCTCCTTTTTTTCTGTCTCTCTCTCTCTCTCTCTACTATCTCTCGAAATTGCAATTGTGCAGAAATTCCCCGTGTGTCACGCAACTCCGGGTTTTATTTTATTTCTATTTTTCTTTTTTTTTTTCGTTTCTCCTGCTCTACCCACACGTATAAGCAAGCAAGGCATAGGCGTGTGCGGTAGTAGTAATTTTCGTGCGTTGGACTCGTTCGGCGGTGGACTATAACGATTGTTTACGACGATGTAATCAAATTTCCCACTCCTTTTCTCTCTCTCTTTTCGCGGGGTTGCATACCTTTTTTCTCCTTTTTTTTGGTTGTAATGCCGTCGAATATAACCGGGTCAAGTGTGCCGGCAATTTTTCAACCCGATAACACGATTACGACGTGCTCCACTACGTGTACACGCGTACACGTATATATACGTATCAATTACTTAGCGTCCGGTTTTAATTATTATTGCGCGGCGGCGAGGAGAGGCACACGGAGAGTAATAACTCGTCAAAATTAGCGGTGCGTAGTATATAGTAATACACGCGTTGCTGCTGCGGAGAATAAAAAAAAAAAAAAGTATACCGGCATAAATCGCGGTTTATGCACACACAGCACAGCGCAGCACGGCACAGAAGAAGAAAAAAGCCAGGCATAAGTAAACCAATATAAATACGCACGCGCGCATATAGAAAGCCCCATAATTTCCAAAACAACAACGACGACGACAACGATTATATACGGCTGCTGCTGCTGCTGCGGCGAGCGCAACAGCGATCGAGAAGTATGCCAGACGTAAAACTCGGGCTCGAGCCACGCCACAACGAGCTGTTGCAGTAGCGATACCGATCCTATCTTTCGCGCGCGCGCGCGCGTTGCAGCCAAGCCCTGGTCTGCTTTGGTGTGTGTTGCTGCTGCTGCTGCTGCCGAAAAAGAAAAAATTGCACGCGGCAGGCAACGCACTATGCAGCCGCAACAAACATGGATGTCAATGCCACGCCTGCATGCATGCACGTATATACGCGGGAGAGAGAGAGAACCGCGTAAAACTGGTTCGCGCGCGCGCGCGCGAATATCCATATAACCCCCCACGCAATATGACTCTCTTCTCTCTTTCAACTCGCTGCTCTCTATACTATATACATACTCGTCTCGCTGTTGTTGTTGCTCTTTTGCACTCTGTCTCGCGTGCGTACTACGATGTAATAATGCTTTTAACGTATTATAATAATAATAGAGTTATGAGAATTATTTTTTTACATATTCTGCATGTAAAGCGAAACTATAATCCAGAATTTATCGATCGGAGAGCGAAAGAAAAAAATACGCCGAAATCGTCGTCGCGTGGATATTATCTTCGAAATAGTGTCACAGCGCGGGGCTATTAATATAATATTATATAGAAGACTCTTTTTCGCGAAAACGATGAAACGAAAATATTATTATTATATATATTTTATGATATTTAGCAGAACGAGAAAAACCGTATAGAGAGATGGATGTCGGTCAGACTCGTAGTATAATAACGGCCTCCTAGGAAGTAACGCGAGACGACGACTACGACTCCCCGTAAAGAAAAAGAAGTAGTTGTGCAACACGCGCAAAACTACCTTATACTATATAGCACAAGCCGTTGCCGTTGCGTTGCGTCGCGTTCGTTCGTTTTTAACCGTCTTTCGCAGAGGTTTGAATTGGCGCGCGGGCGCAGCTTACACACACACACACACTTATATATACTGTTGTGCTGAGCCATGCAGAAGAGAAAAGAGAGAAAGAGAGAGTTGAAAAGAAGGAGGCTGCTGCTGCTGCAGCGCGTAGCGTATGTATAGTAAGGATGGTGTGCTGCTGTATAAGAATGCGCCGGCCTGCCTGTGATTCTGCACGCTATGCAAAAAGGCCCCACGCGCTCGTGCACAATAGCAAATGATAATGCCGAAGCTTTTTCAATGAGAGCTCGAGAGAGAGGAGAGCCGTGTGGAATTTCTTCATTTCTATTAATTTTCTTTTTCTCCTTCGTTTAGTCGCTGCACTGCTCCCTCTGCTCTATAATGCAATATATAGTTATTTTCTCTCACTCTCTCTCGTAAACGCGAGAGAATCAACGAATGAAATCGCGAGGAATCAATAATTTCTCTGTACACAGACGTACACACACACACACGTGAGTTAACGTATACTACGTATAATACAACAGTACTATAATAACGTGCTGTATCTGTGTGTGTGTTAGGCATGTATATAAACATGCACGCGCGGCTTTATCGTAATGAATCATCAAACAGTCTGCACTCGCCGGTGCAAACACATACACACACATACTTTTTTTTTTAATCGATCTCACTTACTCCACTATGTGTTCGTGTGTGTGTATATTTTGTTTGAACTATACATATAATAATATGTGTGCTGCACTCGCAGTGAGAGAGAGAAGAGAGAAATAGATACTCGCGAGATTGCATTGAAGTCTATTTGTATCGAAACAATTAAACCATTGAATTAATTTTTTTTTTTTTCGTTGCTCCGCTTCGCTTTTCGTTGCTCTCTTTACGTTGCCTACATAATACGTGTATATATGTGTATCGATAAATGCGCGCATAATTGTTTGTGTGCATCTGTGTGTGTACATAAATTTCTTCTATAAATACGTGCAGTGTAGCTGCACTGCCGATCGACTTTATATCAAAGCGCGTTGTGTGTTATGTCTATACCTATACCGTACTCGCGGGCGCGCGCGCGAGTTTGCCTCATACATAACGTAACGCATTCCGTCTGCTAGTTTATATATTTTCGAAATGAATTAAGTACACGACGTACGTTTATGTGTGTACACACACGAACGATCGCAATGACCATTCATAAAAAATATTCTCATGACGTACGTATAAACGTGTACCTATATGTGTATGCACACACGAGCGCGAGGCACACGGCACTTATCGATCGTTCCAAGTGTTATCGCAAAAGCAAAGCTATGCTGTACAATAATATACGCTCGATAAGCCCGTGCTCGCGCGCGTGTGTATATTTCCATGCATATGTATATGCATATCGCGGAGCAGAAGTATCAAAAAAAGGAAAGAATCAAAAAACAAACAAAAACACCGGCTCGCTCGCTCGGTAGAGAGATTCGATTTCGTTCGGGGATTTGAAATACCGAAGAGTTAAAAAAAAGAGTACAAGAGAGTCGCAGGCACAAGGCGGGCGGGCTCGACGACGAGACTCACTTTTTTTATGAACCGGCAGAATTTTGTCCGCGATGATCCTCTCCTGGTGGCAATCCAGATTTGCGCTGCTCCGAAAAGGACAACAGCTTGACGTCTATACGTCGTCGTCGTTGTTTCGTTTAATTCGCACAATTATTTCTTACACCGACTCGAGGCCGAGTGAAATATTTACACAACAATATATTTTTGCACTCGGGGAATTTTCATATACAAACACACTGTTTGAACGCACAATAACACACACGGAGACACTGATTTCCGCTCGAACGCACACACACATATACACACTTGTGGAGCAGCGGCACACAGAACGACGCACAAATTCTCTCTTCTTTTCCTTCCTTTTGTAATGCGATATATATTCACACACTGCAGCAGACACGGGGAATTTGTGAATTTCGTCGCCGTAGTATCATCTCGCACCTGATGTGTAGTAGTATAGCGGCGGCAGCATCAGCGGCTGTATCCCTCACTATATACGTATAAATACGGAGTCACGGACACGAGTATAAACACTAACACACTGAGACACAGAGACGAACACTGAGAGACAGAGGACAGGATTTGGCGCGTCAACCGCGATGTGTTACACCGTTGGCATCTTCTTCTTTTTTTTCTTCTCTCTCTCGTCTGTCGCACACGTTTACTTTTGTACGTATATAATAAATATACATACAAACGACTGATTATAATATATAAGCAGCTCCGAAATGCGTGTATATATACACACAAACACACTGATACACGCACGAATATATATTTTATGTATATATACTCCTGTAGATACACACACACACACGTATATAAAGCTGCAGGAACTGTCGTCGTTTATACACTGGCGCTAGGATGCAGACGCAAATCGGTATCAAGCAACCGATATCTCGCGCGTTCCGAAGCTGTGCAGCAACAGTACAGCAGCTCTGATTTCAAACTCGGCGTTCGACACGCTGCTATATACATATAACGACGCACACTACACTACACTACACACGACGGAATTCAGCGAGCTACTACTCTATACGCGACGACGAGTTGGCGAAAATTTTTATTCGACAACCGCGTGTGTTGCTGGATCTTGCGTGTGTGTGTGAGTGTGTGTAAAGAAGCACAAGATGTCGGCCGACGGTTGACTGGTGTGTGTGTGTATAATACACAGAGAGCAGTCAGACACTCACACACTCACACACGCGAGATTCTTGAGGTACACATACACAGACATACACGCATGTGTGTGGTATAATACTGGCTAAGGTGTATATTATAATTCAGGCTTGGGAAACACGCCGAGCAGCGGTGGCAGCGGCAAGTGGCGGCGACGGCGGCAATATATATATACACACGCGAGAAATTTCACATACACACACTGACACGCACTTGTACACAGTTCGCGCTCGACGTCGGCTGGCGGCGGCGGGCACTTTTACATACGTATATATATGTATATATGCACATATAATACACACACGGCACACACCGGCCAAGGTGACTGTAGCACAACTACTGAGAGCTCGGCGGCTCTCGGCTCGCGTGTATCTACCTATAGGAGGGATATGTACTATACTACAGGTAGTAGTATATAGTATTTAGTATATAGTGTGGTTGAGGTCTCGCGGGCTCTGCACGACGACGACGATGAAAAAAAAAACACAAAAAAAAAAGAGAGAGAGAGAGAGAGAGAGAGAGTAGAGTCCCAAAGAAGGCCAATGGCGAAATGCCTTAGAGGAGACGGCGAACCAATCGTCGGAACGCGTTGATGTCGGTTGCCGTGCGTTCGCACAGAGAGAGTCCTATATACTCTACTCTACCTGGCGAACGCTTCTCTCTCTCTCCGTCTTTCTTTTGTATATATGTACCTGAGGCATGCACTGTAGCATACATCGTCGATGTGTATAGTGAGTATATATTTGCGGTGTGGTGGTGGTGGTGGTGGCCCCCCTGTGCCACCGCACGAACTCCTCTTATGCATGTGTGTGTGCGCGAGTGTGTGGAGGTGCGCCGTCCTTTTTGCACTCGCGATATCGCAGAGCGTATAATATGTATACAGGTATACACACACACACACACACACACGGTGCATCAATACACGAGCTCGCGCGCGCGTGTGTACGTCGTGTTGCCTGCTAAGGCGCCGTTTACCTGCAGCACACGACTTGGCGTGTTTTCTTCCTCTACTATATATACTACTACTTATATACTACGCTACTATATATACTATAACTGCTATGTCGCGGAGGTGAAGAAGAAGCAGCAGCGGCAGCAGAGGGTTTGGGACGAGGGGGAGGGGGGAAGAAGAAGACGACCGTTTGTGTTATTATTCGCGAGCGTGTGGTATAAGCTAAAAACTTATAAACTCGCGGTTATAGGCGATCGTCGTCTGTTTCGTCCTCGTTCGGCATCCGCGCGACTCTGTATATTAAATACGCGGATTTATCTACGACTATGTAGCATACATAGTGCATCGAACGAGCGAGATCGGCAATAAAAGGGGACGTCCCGTGGTGCGATATCGTACTATATACGTAATGTAAATATCGAGCAAACAAATATTATTTTATATAGGTACACGCGGGCGCGGAGATCGACTTTGAAAACGATCTCGCGGATCGAAATTTCGAACGGTCGGCAGTCGCAACGGGTTCGGGTAGTGGAATTCGAACTATTTTTTTTTTATAACGGATTTATTTTCATGAAGTTCAGCTTCGTTAATTGACGAAGACTACAGGTTATTACAAACAATACTACTACTACTACTATTATGTACGTATATCGGGGACAATTTTAAGGACTCGACACTCGCATCAGGCCGAGCTATACGGAGCAGATGATCGCGCCGCATATATGTGTACAGTACGTCTGCTATTGCGCTCCGCGCTGCGAGTTCTCAGGTGTTTTTCGCGCGCGATATATATATAGGTACCTCACGTGCCTGTGTGCAATATATTTTCGGAGCTCTCGCTCGCTCTCTCTCTCTCTCTACTGTCTGTTCGGCGCGCATACAGGTCCCCATCGTGTGAGATGGGCCGTACACACGCTCAGACACACTCGCACACACACACACATACAAGCGATGATGATACCTGTCTCTCGTATTAGTGTATGAGTGTGTGTGTGTGGATGCTGTGGGGCATCTCTCTCTCTCTCTCTCTCTCTCTTTCTCTCGCTACGCGGCGAAACCCAGCGCGGAACGGGGGCCGCATACCACACTCGTGTCAGTGTGCTAAAAGCCCGAGGAAGAGAGAAATTCTTTCCTCTCTCTCTCTCTGCGCGCGAGTTTATATATAGAATCGTTGCTGCTGCTGGGCCCGGTGAACGAATGTAACGTTTTTCGAGTGTATACGCCGGCCGCCGCATTCGCAGGTGCTTCGTCGCGCCGAGCTCACACGTATATACTAACACAGATAGAGAGACAGAGAAAATAACGTAATTATATCGGCGGTGTATATTTGTATGTATGTGTGTGTGTGTGTAAAAGAGAGAGGGCATACACACACATACAATAATATCGGGAGAAGGGACCCAGAGCCAAGAGGTGTTTTCTGGGACACACGGTCGCCTGCGCTCATGCCAGCCTGATACCTGCTTTTTGCTCGACTTCCTTGTTTTACCCGAATATGTATAGTGTATAAAAAGTTCGGTGGAGAGTAGAGGGGGGATTCCCCGCGTCGCCTATACGTAATAACGGCAACTATATGTACTGTGGCTGTGTGCATTCGCGTTTTACGCGCGCGAATTTTCCGACTCTCGACGATAAGTATCTATCTCGCGGCACAGATATATAGCTATATAGCAGATTTTTGAATGTCGAGCGCGATATAATGTGTATTACGCTTACCGGTTTCCGGTCACCGGCGCCGTATTCAAAGTCGCCGCTATTACCACTCGTAGCATTATAAGTACTATGTATATAGTTGCGGCTAAACAACTCAATTTATTTATTCATACGTATGATACACGCATGTGTGTGTGCGTTTCCGCGAGGTTTAAATACGTTTACGATACGGCCTCGAGCTTATTATTAATAACTTAATTTTAGGATCATCATTATTTTTTTTTTATCATCATCATCGTACGAGACGAGTGCTACGAGTGAGTATGCTGCGTATAATATACCGAGCAGTCGTATATAATATGCGCGGGGAGCGAGGCAGACGTCCGATTTCGCGCGTCTCTGCGGTTTTGCTCTTCGCGCGCTCGCGCCAAGACGTTTTACGCTAATGAGAGCTCCGCGCGCAGAATCGGTGAAAATTATACCAACTTAGAGAGAGAGAGAGGCCGTTTTGCGAGCATGTATAACTATTTCGTGCTTTACGAGAGGTGGTATATACAAAAGAGCCACGCTCGATTCATATGGTAAGATGCATATTTTAATCGAGAGCTTCCTTGAATGCCTCTGCGCTATCTATGCCATTATATAAATCTATATCGACTCGCGGTATTAGCACGATATTTCGAGTTTGATTCGAAACTATTTCGATTGCTCTGAAGTATAATTTTTTTCTGTATTTATATCGATGAAAAAGGTATGGACAATTTTGATAATTACGTACTTATTAAGAAAAAAAAAACGAAACTTATTTCCATAAATTTATTTACAGAATAATATGGAAAATGTAAAACATCAAAATCTTGGAATACCAAGAGATGCTATACAAGTATGCTCATTTCATAGCCGCCAAGAAAATGATGTTACAAATCTTTGTTCTTCAGCTCCTGGACTATCATTTCGCAGATCTCGATCGGCAGCCTATACTTTATCAGCTCCCACCGGAAAATTCCTCTTGATAGTTTATCACATAAGTGCGTGGCGATAGAAGAGTCCTGACAATTTTTTCGAGTTCACAGACAACTCGAATTCCGTGATCGTAGATCTTATCGTCGCGATACCGAAATTTCTCGATATTGTTGGTCCAACGCCTCCCAAATTTCGTGCCTGGCGAAGAATTCGCATTCTTTTTGTCGAGACACTCAACGCAGGACATCGGATCGGATGCCAGTCTCGATTTGAATTACGACAAAGATTACACGCGTCAAGCCTGACCATCGGGCTATTTTATCTAGTTTCTATTTCAGCCGCTAGATGGCCAATAGCGCTGGGGAATCGCTCCCGCTAGAAGGTTATCATTGACAGTCTATAAGTCCATAGAATTCATGCGTTCCATCCATGCGTTTCCTCCTTTAAAGAAATGTTGACAATTTATGGTTTGCAAGGCTTCCCGAGCACCAATGGAAAATTTTAAAGCTGTTTTCATACATGCTTGTCTCATGTTCTTTCATTCGGAACAAATTTCCGAACTAGATTTTTGCAACTTTGACCAAATAATACTGAAACGTCTCGTAGTATGTGCGAGCAGCTGTATCGCATATTACACCTATTATACGCGCACGAGAAATGCAAAATACAACGGCCCACTGTGCGCAATACGTATGTAATACGGAACTCGAAAAAATACGCAGACGCGGAGCTCGAGGTCCCATAAATAAAGATGAAAACACTTTTTTTTTCTTCATTATATTATAATATCCATTCGCAGGGCGCGTCTCGACCAGCCAGCAGCAACAAGAATCTGATCCGCTTTTATCTCCTGCTGCTTCTGCCGTATTATAATCCGACCGCACCTTCGTGCCTACTACTGTCATCATCATCATCGTATCAACAGAAATCTTTTGTCCACCTACTCGCTCGCTTGGCATCAGCCAAAATCGAGCCTCTATTTTTATATTACATTTTTCTTCTATAGAAAATTAAAATCTCCCGCGCTCGAGTCTCGATAAACGCGAAAAAAAAGCTCCTTCACGTACACGAGCTACGTATTTTCTCCTCTAATGTATTCAACACAGCGAGCGATATAATAATAAATATTTAACTCGAACCAGAGCTCTCTATACCCTTATTACTTTTTTTTTGTGTTCTGGCGTCTCGCGTTGTAAAAAAAAAGCTTTATACCCCGAGCTAGCTTCTGCTGCACACACACGCGTCTGTGTATTATATAGTATACACGAGGTAATGCGATTTTCGAGGCATGCAAATAAGTAGTAGTAGTATAGTATATGGCTATAGGCAGCAGCATGTGCTGCTGCACCTTTAAGAGCTGAGCTACGTACGTGTATGTGTCTACGTGTACGCGAACGAGCAATTAGAGTAATGAGTTTTGCAGGATCCGCGCAAATACGCGTGTAGGTAGGTACTGTATGTGTGTGCACACACACACACACACACACACATATAAGCAGCCCGGAAAATCGACCGATTTATGCACGTACGCATTATATGCTTTAATTTATTAACGTACGTAATTCGTCGTATCCCAATATTATAATATAATATTAAAAATTCGGAATATATGTATTAGACTCCTTTGTCCTCGTCATCTTATACGCTTTCAGACGTGAGAGGAAATCTGCATATACACATGCAACACGCGCACCGCGCGTATTACGTATATATATATAGCTGCACTTCCTCGTGCGATCGTCTTTCTCGACTATATACCGACATCCCGCGATCGCCGTCATCCCGTGTACCCGGGCCCACGACGACGTAATTCAACCTAATGTCCCTCGCGCCGCTCGCAAGAGACAGAGAGACAGAGAGAGAGACGAGAATATCATTAGCACGGGAGGGCCCCTGTATTATAATACAGGAGTAGAGCTCGAGGATAATTTCGCATGCCGTATACGGCGGAGGACTTCCGCGCCGCAATCTTGTATAATACGTTGCACCGAGACTCGCAAGATCTCCTGTATATGTATGTATGCATGTGGTGCTGCTACTGCTCCAAAACGAGAGCTTGTGTTAGCGTATGTGTGCGCGTGTGTCTATCAAAATGTGTATCCCTCATATACTTTCTCGCGCATGATTTACGAGCTCGAGTTTTGCGGTGGCTCAGAAAATGCGCGGATATGCAATCTTTGCGTCGTATAAAATCGAGGAACGAGGATTTACAATGCGATACGCGTACACGTTATGTGCACGCTCGTACGAGATAATTGCGCTCGGGCTTTATTTTTCGTGCTTTTCTTTTGGATTTTTCAAGATTTTTTCTGATTTCGTACTTTGATGTTTTTCAATTGATTTAATTCAAACCAATTCAGTTTTTTTTTAACCTTAAAAGAAGCAATCAATTTCAAGTGAAGTCTGATCCTTCAATTTTGTGTTTGAAATGAGTCTTTAGGTACTTTTGAGCAAAAGTAGTGATCGTTTAAAATTTGGGAAAAAATTGAATTATTCAATACTTTAAGGTTACTTGCAAATTATGTTTATTAATTTTTTTAAGACGTTTACTTACGAAGATAATATCTTTACTTTTTTATTTATATTATAATTGAATAATATACTTTTGATGAAAAACCATACATTAAAAATTGTGTAAAATTGATGTATAATTACAATTTATGAATACATTAACAATAAAAATAATGTATAAAAAAATTATGATAAACTCTGAGAAGTTTAAAATATTTTAAAAATTTGTAAGATATTTATAATGATAAGTCATTAGCTAGTCACGTTGGAGAATTGACAAATTTTAACGGGTGACAAAGTGAAAGAAATAGTATATTTCTCAACGGGTGCACATATGGTTTTTTAGCAAAACGAGGGATTATAGCACGAGCCGAAGGCGAGTGCTGTAACGAGTTTTGTTAAAAAACCATATCTGCACCAGTTTGAGATACTATTTTTTCCTACGAGAGCCTAAAATTAGCGGCAAAGTTGCGTATTTTAGGTTAGAGTGGGAAAAAATATTTTTTAATTTTTTAATGTATTCTAGAATTAACTTCTAGTTTCGCTATCAAACGAATGTCACAGTTTTAGCTAAGTTTGGTCTAGTTTTGATGTGATGAAGGTTTTTTTTTGAAGTTTTCACCTTTTTCGTGAACAACCTGTTAATGATCGGTCGATCGGTAAACTCAATTTTTTTCCAAATTTCTTTTCGAATTTGATCGCATTGGTAAACTTGGCAGCAACCTTCGGTAACTGTTATTTAGTGACTAAGGGATTCAAGTGGAGTCTTGGATTCATTTTAGAACTTTTCGTAAGCGTTATCCCTGCGACTTCGAATTTCTTTTCGCACTTTTCACAAACGAAATCTTTGCGATCTTCGTGGACTTATGTTATGTGTACGAGCAAACTCGATTTTTTTGCCAGCAGGAGATAGAGCCCGTGCGTATTTTAAAATTTATTTTCACAATCTTCACGTGAATTATCTTTGAACACATCGTGTGCTCTCTTTATGTGCCAAAGCAAGCTCCGTTTATTTTCGAACCTCTTCGCACATTTTTCGCATAAGTAATCTTTAAAAACTTCGTGGAATATTTTTTTGTGTTTGAGTAAGGCTGATTTATTTTCAAATTTCTTCTCGCACTTGTTGCACGTGAAATCTTTGCCATTTTTATGTACTAATTTTTGGTGTGTAAGCAAACTTGATTTCTTCATAAATTTCTTCTCACATTGGTCACATGCAAAATCGTTGCGGCTTTTGTGCTCTGATATTTGATGTCTGCTCAAATGACTTCGGAACTCAAATTTCTTTTCGCACTTGTTGCACGTGAAATCTTCATGAGCTTTGTGTACTAATTTTCGGTGCGTAAACAAACTCGATTTTTTCACAAATTTCTTCTCGCATTCATCACGTGAGTAATCTTTGCGACCCTCGTGAACTGCCTTTTGATGCGAAAGTAAGGTCGATTTTTGTCCGAATTTTTTCTCACACTTGTCGCATACGAAATCTTTTCGACCCTCATGTACTGTCATTTGGTGTCTGATCAAATCCAATTTGCGTCCGAATTTCTTTTCACACTTGTCACATGCGTAATCTTTACGACCTTCGTGTACTATCTTTTCACTTTCATACCAGAGAAGGCTTGCGGAAGCCAGATATCGTCGCTGTAAAGGATCAGGTTGTCAAGGTGATCGATGCGCAAGTCATCAGCGCTTCATCGTCCCTTGACGACTTGCACCGTCGGAAAGTCGCTAAATATGATACCCCTGACATTCGTCATCAGGTCGCCAGTGAGTATGGGGTCGAGAACGATAACATCTCGTTCTCTTCGATCACGATCTCCTGGCGGGGTATCTGGTCCGCTGCTTCCGCCGCGTGTCTGTGCGAACTCGGATTGAGCAAATGTTTGGATTCCATCACGTTTAGAGCTCTCCGTGGTTCGTACATGAATTGGCTCCGGTGGAATAAAATGACCACGCACATCAGTGGTTATACAGGTATTAACTCTGCAGGTAGAAGAGAAGGCATAGGGTAGCCTTGGCATCATCTCGCGCACATCTTTTGGAGAACGTGGTCTCCCACCATCTAAGACGGCACCACGAAATAAAGCCGCGTCCGAGCACTTCCATCGCTCGGGCAGATAGAGTTTTAGTGGGTATTCCCTCACCGACGCAAATCGGTTGAGGGCGAGTCCCACACACGGGGAGGTTCGGGGTTGACTTCAACTCCAACCTCCTTACGGTGCGTAACGCATTTCTCTATCTATAAAAAAAAAAAAAAAAAAAAAAAAAAAAAAAAA
>NW_019640815.1:197817-252925 GCF_000599845.2 Trichogramma pretiosum
AGGAGCTCGATCGCACTAATACGAGCAAAGTTACAGAGGTTGAAAGGTGAAAAAAGACGTATTTTACACTAATTATTGCATAACTTTTTTTCTAGTGGACGGATTTTCAATTAATTTAATGGAATTTCTTTGTTTTTCAAAGACGAATAAAATAAAAACAAATTGTTTCAATCTATCTTCAATATTTTTCAAGATATGGCTGTTTAAACAATTAATTTGTTTATAACAAAAAATTGACCAGGATTTCGGCCTGGCGACCTTCAAATTCGGTTTCAGCGACCCAAAAAACATAGAAATCCGTCAACTCGCTGAGTGGATCTCGTAAGTCCACTCAAATGTCACCAGCGCCCGGACTATTACGTGTATTTCGACGCTGTTAAGGAAGAGTAGCACGTTTCTATACATTTTTAAATGTAAACGTGCTAGTCTTCCTTAACAGCGTCGATTTGTTTGTCGATATTTGCTCTAAGTAGCCCATAAAAATAAATATTCTATAATGATAGCCGTACATTATGTGACTGAGCCAATTTTATTGTTATTTCTATAGTCTTTGTTGCAGCAGAATGACGAAGCAGGAATTGAAAAAAGAGAATGGATATTTTCGGAATTTTGCGTTCTTATAAAAATAATAATCACGAATTACATATTAAAATTAGTAAACTACCCATTAAAAAATTAATCGCGACGGAGAAAATGACTGCAACAGAGATAGTAAAACTGTTTTTTTCTATAACATAACAAACGACATTACGTTATCGGAGAATAAATTTTACACTTGTGTTTGTGATAACACTTTTGAGCGCTTGCTTGTAAGTGTATTTACGAGTGGATATTTTCGAATTTTTTTTTCTCCCTCTCACAGGAAGCTCTGTTATTGGCTCGAGGACAAGATTTCGAATGAAGTGTCGTAAAATCATTTTGTTTACTTACTTGTAAACTATATTGAATTACCGATGAACGTTTGTGTTTGCACCGTATTATTGTGTGCAGATCATTATCTTGAAAGCCGGGCGTTACATCGTATCGAAATAAAACGCATTTACTGTCGATTGTGATGAGGACGAAGCTCAAGAAACAGATTTCTTTAATACTATTGGAATTAACTTTTTCGATTTTTTGAATATTTTTTGGAAATATAAAATTTATTCTTTCATTTTGGGTTTTACAGTAGAGTTGAATTAATTTTTTGATATATTTAAAATAAAGCAGTTGAGCTTCGATCAGTGAGTCGTTTAAATTGTATTTTTTATTATTATTTATCCGCAATGCTAAAAGTAATTGTTTGAAAAGATTTTTACGTATAAGCTTTTTGTCAATAAATGTTTAAATATTAGCGATAACCATGAAATTCGAAGAAATTTTAATTTAAGACTTATTAAAAAGAAAAATGGACGTTCTTAAAATTCTTTTCGAATTCGATCGCATTGGTGCATCTTTGCGAGCTTCGTGGACTTATGTTATGTGTACGAGCAAACTCGATTTTTTTGCCAGAAGGAGATAGAGCCCGTGCGTATTTTAAAATTTATTTTCACAATCTTCACGTGAATTATCTTTGAACACATCGTGTGCTCTCTTAATGTGCCAAAGCAAACTCCGTTTATTTTCGAACCTCTTCGCACATTTTTCGCATAAGTAATCTTTAAAAACTTCGTGGAATATTTTTTTGTGTTTGAGTAAGGTTGATTTATTTTCAAATTTCTTCTCGCATTTGTTGCACGTGAAATCATTGCCATTTTTATGTACTAATTTTTGGTGTGTGAGCAAACTTGATTTCTTCATAAATTTCTTCTCACATTGGTCACATGCAAAATCGTTGCGGCTTTTGTGCTCTGATATTTGATGTCTGCTTAAATGACTTCGGAACTCAAATTTCTTTTCGCACTTGTTGCACGTGAAATCTTCATGAGCTTTGTGTACTAATTTTCGGTGCGTAAACAAACTGGATTTTTTCACAAATTTCTTCTCGCACTCATCACGCGAGTAATCTTTGCGACCCTCGTGGACTGTCTTTTGATGCAAAAGTAAGGTCGATTTATGTCCAAATTTCTTCTCACACTTGTCGCATGTATAATCTTTGCGACCTTCGTGGACTGTTCTTTGGTGTTCAAGCAAAATCCATTTGAGTCCAAATTTCTTCTCACACTTGTCACATGGAAAATCTTTACGACCTTCGTGTACTGTCTTTAGGTGTTTGAGCAAATTTTTTTTTTGTCCAAATTTTTTCTCGCATTTGTCGCATCCGTAATCTTTGCGACCCTCGTGGACTGTCTTTTGATGCAAAAGTAAGGTCGATTTATGTCCAAATTTCTTCTCACACTTGTCGCATGTATAATCTTTGCGACCTTCGTGGACTGTTCTTTGGTGTTCAAGCAAAATCCATTTGAGTCCAAATTTCTTCTCACACTTGTCACATGGAAAATCTTTACGACCATCGTGTACTATCCTCATGTGCATCAGCAAATTATGTTTTAGTCCGAATTGCTTCTGACACTTATCACATGAATAATCTTTCCGACCTTCGTGGGCTGTCTTTTGGTGGATGAGCAAATTACTATTATAAACGAATTTCTTTTCGCATTTATCACATGCGTAATCTTTCCGACCTTCATGGACTGTGGTTATGTGTGTGAGCAAGATCCATTTATTGACAAATTTCTTCTCGCATTTTTCGCACATGTAATCCATTCGATTTTCGTGGACCTTTTTTTGGTGAAAGAGCAAAGTCGATTTGTGTCGAAATTGTTTCGCGCATTTATCGCATACAAATTCTTTTCGACCCTCGTGAACTGTCTTTTGGTGTGAGAGCAAATGTATTTTTTGTCCAAATTTTTTATCGCACTTGTCGCACGCGTAGTCTTTGTGACCCTCATGGACTGTTTTTTTGTGGACAAGCAAATTCCATTTCTGTCCAAATTTCTTTCCGCAATTGTTACATGAGTAATCTTTGAGGGTTTTAAAAGCGAAATCTTTCCGACCTTCATGGACTTTATTTTGGTGCCTAAACAAACTTGACTTATGCTCAAATTTCTTTTCGCACTTGTCACAAGCGAAATTATTTTGTTTATTGTGAATTGTGTCTCGGTATGTTGTCATACTTGATTCTAGTGTAAATGCACCTTGATTAATGTCAGAAACGTGTTGTTTATCCATTTTGTGCTTAAATTAACGATTGTTCAGCTATTTAATATCACCGCAATCCAACGAGTAAAATTTGTCTTTCGGTATAATGGCTAGTTTCGTCATGTAAGACAACATTCAAACTAATTTGTTTTTGCCATAAACATGATCAGCGCTCGAGGAGCGATGTTAAGATTATATGTTCGTTCATATTGTTTACGTGTATTTGTTTGTCGATATTTGCTCTTCGTAGCCAATAAAAATAAATATTCTATAATGATAACAATTCATTATGGGACTGAGCCAATTTTATTGTTATTTCTATAGTCTTTGTTGCAGCAGAATGACGAAGAAAGAATTGAAAAAAGATAACCGATGTTTTCAGCATTTTGCGTTCTTAAAAAAATAATAATCACGAATTGCCTATTAAAATTAGTAAACTACCCATTAAAAAATTAATCGTGATGGAGAAAATGACTGGAACAGAGATCGTAAAACTGTCTTTTTCTGTAACATAACAAACGACATTAAGATATCAGAGAATAAAATTTACACTTGTGTTTGTGATAACACTTTTGAGCGCTTGCTTGTAAGTGTATTTACGAGCGGATATTTTCGAATCTTTTTTTCTCCCTCTCACAGGAAGCTCTGTTATTGGCTCGAGGACAAGATTTCGAATGAAGTGTCGTAAAATCATTTTGTTTACTTACTTGTAAACTATATTGAATTACCGATGAACGTTTGTGTTTGCACCGTATTATTGTGTGCAGATCATTATCTTGAAAGCCAGGCGTTACATCGTATCGAAATAAAACGCATTTACTGTCGATTGTGATGAAGACGAAGCTCAAGAAGCAGATTTCTTTAATACTATTGGAATTAACGTTTTCGATTTTTTGAATATTTTTTGGAAATATAAAATTTATTCTTTTACTTTGGGTTTTATCATTGAGTTGAATTAATTTTTTGATATATTTAAAATAAAGCAGTTGAGCTTCGATCAGTGAGTCGTTTAAATTGTATTTTTTATTATTATTTATCCGCAATGCTAAAAGTAATTGTTTGAAAAGATTTTTACGTATAAGCTTTTTGTCAATAAATTTTTAAATATTAGCGATAACCATGAAATTCGAAGAAATTTTAATCTAAGACTTATTAAAAAGAAAAATGGACGTTCTTAAAATTCTTGTAAAGTTTTGCGACATATGTGGCTTAAAAAGAAATTTTGTTGGCTTCAAAAAAATATTTTTGAAACGGCAGAAATGGGCAGAATACACACGAATTTATGTGCTGCTCCGGGGTATACTTAACTACATGCCGTTTATCGGAGTTAAGCGATAACAGTGAAAGAATATATTTTCATCATTAAAAGTACGATATGCTTGGCGTTGGATGGGCTGAATTTTCACTACTTTCAGAGCTTTTTTGATCAGCGATTTCATTTTCTACGTACATGGAGATCAATTGCGAAGGTTGTAAAGTAACGTAATTTATATTTTAGTTTATGGAAGAAATGCAAATAAAAGGTTTTTCACAATAACCAACAAATAAATAACAGTAGGAAATGCTTTATTGTTTTTCTTGAAATTGAGGATTTTAATGTAAAATAATTGTTAACATGCAGAAGTGTTCATAGCATGCAAATGTCTTCGAACAAGACTCACATATACCTATAGACGAGGAAATAAAGCACAAAAAACGGCTAAATCTCCGATCTTTTGAGCAGTAAGTCGGATTGAGATGCGGTTTTCGGCATTCGATTCGGGAGAGCGTCTAGAAACTTTGTGAACAAAATTTATGAGGGACAAATGAAAATTTGCACCCCGGGGGTGCAATAAACGCATTTCAGGGATGCATCTTGAACTCACGACTTAGTCAATATGTGTATTTCACTAAATATCGGTAAAAATGAGTCTAATTTCTGCACTCGGGGGTTTTTGGGGTCGCTGAAAACGAATATCACAACGAAAATGTACCACGATGTACCTGGGGCCCAGGGTGACTCTTGTATACCTCGTCTCCTGGAGTTTCATGGTAATATTCAACATATCTCGTTGAAACTCGTTACTTAGGGGTTTTTGGGGTCGCTGAAAACGAATATCACAACGAAAATGTACTACCATGTACCTGGGGCCCAGGGCGGGCCCTATATACCTCGTCTCCTGGAGTTTTATGGTAATATTCAACATATCTCGTTGAAACTCGTTACTTAGGGGTTTTTGGGGTCCCTGAAAACGAATATCACAACGAAAATGTACTACCATGTACCTGGGGCCCAGGGCGGGCCCTATATACCTCGTCTCCTGGAGTTTTATGGGAATATTCAACATATCTCGTTGAAACTCGTTACTTAGGGTTTTTGGGGTCCCTGAAAACGAATATCACAACGAAAATGGTTTCCAAAGTATCTGGTGGCATGTCAGGTATTATACATTTTGTTGTTAAAAAAATTTCAAAAATGTGCAAGTATCTTTAAAGTATTTACGATTATTTCTTAATTTATTTACAAATTTTCCACATTTTTTTCCTCTGTGTACTCATCTTCTGTTAATTTATCTTGCTCAACATTTGAACAGTTACAGCCGACACAATTTTTACACGCTAAATTGCAGGATAATCCGTGTTTTCTGCACCCACAGGTATATAGGGCCCGCCCTGGGCCCCAGGTACATGGTAGTACATTTTCGTTGTGATATTCGTTTTCAGCGACCCCAAAAACCCCCGAGTGCAGAAATTAGACTCATTTTTACCGATATTTAGTGAAATACACATATTGACCAAGTCGTGAGTTCAAGATGCATCCCTGAAATGCGTTTATTGCACCCCCGGGGTGCAAATTTTCATTTGTCCCTCATAAATTTTGTTCACAAAGTTTCTAGACGCTCTCCCGAATCGAATGCCGAAAACCGCATCTCAATCCCACTTACTGTTCAAAAATCGGAGGTTGAATGCTTTATTTCCTCGACTACTAAGTTTTGCTCCGATTATGTATTGCATTTACGTGACTTTTCAGTACGTTCTGATATCCGAATGATTTCTGACAAATCTCACATTCAAAAGGTTTGCTTCGATAATGTATTGTGTTTATGTGGGATTTGAGGTGATCCTTGCGTCCAAATGATTTGTGACAAACCTCACATTCGAAGGGTTTGCTCCGATTATGTACTGCGTTGACGTGAAGTTTAATGTAGCTTTGGTAGGCAAATGATTTATGACATATGTCACATTTGAAGGGTTTGCTGTGATCGTGTACTGAACTTATGTGAGATATGAGATGATATTTATTTCGAAAAGATTTATAACAAATATCACAATTGAAGGAATTGATACGATCATGAAATACATTTTTGTGAAATCTGAGGTAGTCCTTGCGGCCATATGATTTGTGACAAACCTCACATTCAAAAGGTTTGCTCCGGTCATGTACTGAACTTATGTGTTTAGCGAGATCACATTTTCGTCCAAATGATTTGCGACAATTATCACACTCAAAGGATTTGCTACGTTCATGTACTGCATTAATGTGACCCTGAAGGTGATGTTTGAATCCAAATGATTTTTGACAAATATCACACTCAAAGAGTCTTCTACGATCATGTATTCCGATGATGTGTGTATTGAGGGTATTTTTTTGTCTAAATGATTTGTGACAAAGCTTACATTCAAAAGGTTTGATACTATTATGTATTGTATTTATGTGAATCTTGAGGCCCCTCTTACTCCTGAATGATTTTAGACAAAACTCACATTCACGATTAACGCTACGATTAACCTTGGACTTATTCAGTTTCAATCTGGACTTTCCTTCAAACTGGTAGTCATTATCGTGATTAACTTCTTTTTTCATTAAAATCATTGGGCTTTTTTCATTCGAGTGACTGGTCTTAATTTGTTTTTCTATTTTCACAACAGGTGAATAGCATTGATCCTCAGTTTTGCAATTGGTTGTCGATATAGACTTTAGTTCCAGTTTAACATCTTTGCACTCAAAATCAATGATTAAATTTTGATTTATGGCATCCGTTTGATTTTCATTTTCTATCTTCACAATGGGCAGGTAACTTGGATACTCAGTTTTGCAATCTGGTGTCGATAAAGGCTTCAGCTCTTGTTTATAATTTTCGCACTCAAACTCTATGGATATTTTTTCATTTACCAACTCCCGTAAATGCATAGCCTTATACATGTGATATGCCTAAAATGAAAGTTGTTTAATAATTTTTATAAAGGCATAACAGAGCGTAGATAAATCATTGAACTCACCGATGATTTATTAAACGTTGATGTTTCAAAATTTTTGGCTTCGTAAGAATTCACAGAACCGAAATTATCATCGTCTGTATCCGGTGGAGAATCTTTCAGCTCTTCTTTCACTCTAATGAATAAATTAAGTGAGATGAAGTTATCTTTTCAGAAAACATTATTTTATGCACAAAAAATTTTACCTAACTATGTCCCCGTGGTTTTCCATCGCTCACTCAATTATACGTAATAACTGTGAATTTTTACGTTCTACATCGAGAAAATATTTGAGGTTAAACACCTTGAATATCCAGCATTATAGCAGCATTTGTAAACACTTACTCAACTGCAGGAATTTAGCTCCTCGCTGGCGAGTGTACGCACTACTAATATATCATCTCATAGGTATTCCCAGTGATTCTCATGGCTTCTTGGCGATACTTTCCCCCTCTGCTATAGATTGGCCAGAAGCAGTATGTGCTATACATAGAGGGACTCGCAAATTGTAATGAAAATATCATTTTTTTATAGGCGCAATGTGCGATAAATCCGGAAAAATTACTTGTAGGAACTGCCGCAAAGTTAGAGTTTTACATTGTTTCAGATGTTGTAAGAACGATGTGTAAATAGATAAATCGGTAACTTAACTGTAAACAATATGATCATGAACGATTTTGACATATTCCCTTCGACACACGGATCAATATAGTAAAAGCAAATTAGTTTGAAAGTTGTCTTTCTGGACAAAACTAGCCAAAATACCGAAAGACAAATTTTACTCGTTGGATTGCGGTGATATTACATAGCTGAACAATCGTTAATTTAAGCACAAAATGGATAAACAACACGTTTCTGACATTAGTCAAGGAGCATTTATACTAGAATCAAGTATGATGACATACCGAAACACAATTCATAATAAACAAAATAATTTCGCTTGTGACAAGTGCGAGAAAAAATTCGAGTTCCGAAGTCATTTGAGTAGACACCAAATATCAGAGCACAGAAGTCGCAAAAATTTTGCATGCGACCAGTGCGAAAAGAAATTTGTGAAAAAATCAAGTTTGTTTACGCATCAAAAGTTGGTACACAAAGGTCGCGAAGATTTGACTTGCAACAAGTGCGAGAGAAAATTTGAAAATAAATCAACTTTATTTAAGCACAAAAAGATATTCCACGATGTTTTCAAAGATTACTTGTGTGAAAAGTGCGCCAAGAGATTTGTAACGAAGCAGAGTTTGCGCTTGCACATAAAGACGATACACGACGATCGCAAAGATTTGGCACGCGATAAACGTGAGCGGGGACTTGGACAAAAATCGAATTTTTTGAGACACCGAAACATATTTCAAGGAGGTTCCAAAAATAACGCATGTGACAAATGCGAGAAGACATTCTTCGATCAAAGCACTTTGATCAGGCACAAAAAAACAGTTCATGGAGGTCATAAAGATTTCGAATGCGACAATTGCAAGAAAAAATTTGGACATAAACAGCATTTGCTTGTCCACCAAAGGACAGTCCATGAAGGTCTCAGAGATTACGGATGCGACATGTGCGAGAAGAAATTTGGACAAAAAGCAGATGTGTTGAAGCACCAGAGGAATGTACACGAGGGTCGCAAAGATCACGCATGCAACGAGTGCGAACAGAAATTTGGACAAAAATCGGATTTGCTCTTCCATATAAAGACAATACACGAAGGTCGCAAAGATTTTGTATGTGACATGTGCGAGAAAAAATTTGGAAAGAAATCATGTTTGATCAGCCACCTAAAGATAGTACACGAGGGTCGCAAAGATTTCACATGCCACAAGTGCGAAAAAGTATTTGGACAAAAACCACATTTGCTCCAACACCAAAGGGTAGTTCATGAAGGTCTTAAAAAGTTTGCATGTGACAGGTGCGAAAAAAAGTTTGGGGGACGAGGCTGTTTGACCAGACACCAAAAGATAGTACACGAAGGTGGCAAAGACTTCGCATGTGACAAGTGCGAGTGGAAATTTGGAAGGAAAACAGATGTGTTGAATCACCAAAGGACAGTCCATGAGAGTCGCAAAGATTACGCATGTGACAAATGCGAAAAAGTATTTGGACGAAAAACACATTTGCTCCAACACCAAAGGACAACCCATGAAGGTCGTAAAGATTACGTTTGTGACAAGTGCGGAAAGAAATATGGGGCTCAATATGATTTGATAAATCACCAAAAAATAGTCCACGAAGGTCGCAAAGATTTCGCATGTGACAGATGCGAGAAGAAATTTGGGCAACAAAATAATTTGTTCAGACACCAAAGGATAGTCCACGAAGGTCGCAAAGATTACGCATGCAACAAGTGCGAGAAGAAGTTTGGAGGAAAATGGATTTTGATGCAGCATCAAAAGACAGTTCACGAAGGTCGAAAAGATTTTACATGTGACAGTTGCGAGAAAAAATTTGGAAAAAAATGTACTTTGTTAAGGCACCAAAGGACAGTCCACGAAGGTCGCAAAAATTATGCATGCGACAAGTGCGAGAAGAAGTTTGGAGAAAAATGGATTTTGATGCAGCATCAAAAGACAGTTCACGAGGGTTGAAAAATATTGGCATTGGACAATTGAGATAAGAAATGATTATTGACCGTTTTAAATTTGTATAAATACTTGTATAGACGTTTTTCTGGAATTTTAATAAAAATCATGCTGAAATGATTGTGTTTTACTTGAAACTTTGGCCGTTCGACTATCATTACACAATTGTACACTATAATGTTGTGGTCTTTTCAGATCTCGTCTACCCTCAATTACTATACTCTCTGTTTATTTATTAACAATTCAGTTCTTGTAGCTCCGTACAAAGAGATCAGCCGAAATGTTCTATCTGATGAAAAACCAACGTAGAAACCATTCAATAATTTCAAAAAACGTTTTCTAAATTTCATTCAAAATCGGTAGAAATAGTCGTGACTGTTTTCGAATTGCGCGAACGTCAAATGAAAGTTTGCGGGGGTGGCCCTTTTTTTCTAATCCACCAATGTTATACTCCCTCAAAAGCTCGCGCGCTCGCCTATATGTGTGCCAGACTAGGGAATTTCAAACACCCTCGTTGTGTGCCATGCACACGTGCACATCAAAATACAAAAAGCTTCAGCGATTACTTTGGCCCGAGTACTTCACTCAGAGTGAAGGAAGCAACTTTATACGTCAAAAGTACGCATGAGAGATCGAGTATAAAAGTGTCTTCGAAGACGTACGTGCAAAATTACTTTCTTCTCTTTTGTTCGAGCGAAACTTTTTACTCCGAGAATTAATGCCAACCATTACCATAAGTGCACTAGCCGTGCGTAAACTCGAATAATCTACCCCTGGCGTGTCGAATATACATCGCATCATCGATGTGGCATGGCGAATTTCTGGATTGTCTCGCGCCTGTCGACAGCCTCGAGTTGTATTATTCCAGCGATTGTCATGGCTTTTTGGTGATACTTTCCCCCTCTACTATAGATTGGCCAGAAGCTGTGTATGCGATACATAGAGGGACTCGCAAATTCTAATGAAAATATCATTCTTTTATAGAGACAATGTGCGATAAGTCCGGAAAAATTACTTGAAGAAACTGCCGTTAAGTTAGATTTTTACATTGTTTCAAATGTTGTAAGAACGATGTGTAAATAGATAAATCGGTAACTTAACTGTAAACAGTATGATCATGAACGATTTTGACATATTCTCTTCGACACACGGATTAATGTAGTAAAAGCAAATTAGTTTGAATGTTGTCCTTCCTTACAAAACCAGCCTAAATACCGAAAGATAAATATAACTCATTCAACTTCAGTGGTACTAAATAGAAAGATCTATCTTTCATCTTAAGTACCGGAATGGATAATAATGAAAAAAAATCTGAAAACTTTGTCTTGGCAAATAATTCTAGTGAGCACGACACTATTGTTTCAGCCGACAAACAACACATTTGTGATATCTGTCAAGAGGCATTTACACTGAAATCAAGCATGATAACACACCAAAGCACTATTCACAATGAACAAAAAAATTTCGCTTGTGATAAGTGTGAAAAGAAATTCGTGTTCCGAAGTCATTTGAGTAGACACCAAATTTCACAACACAAATGCCGCAAAGATTTCACGTGCAACAAGTGCGAGAAGAAATTTGAAAATGAATCAACTTTGCTCAAGCACAAAAAAATATTCCATGAAGTATTCAAAGATTACTTGTGTGAAAAGTGCGCCAAGAGATTTGCAAGTAAGCAGAGTTTACTCACACACGTGAAGGGAGTCCACGACGGTCCCAAAGATTTAGCATGCGACAAGTGCGAGGAGAAGTTTAGAAAAAAATCTCATTTGCTCTTCCACTTCAAGACAGTACACAAGGTCTTCAAAGATTATTTACGTGACAATCGTGGGAAAAAGAAGAATCAACGTGATAAGACATTTGGATATGAAAGGAATTTGCTCTTGCACAAAACAATAGTCCAAGAAGATCACAAAGATCACGTAAGCGAAAAATGCAGTAAAAAATTTCAAAGTAAATCATATTTGCTGCAGCACCAAAGAACTGTACACGAAAACCTTAAAGATTTTACTTGCGACAAGTGCGAGAGGAAGTTTGGAAGTAAGCAGCACTTGCTCAACCACCAAAGAATAGTTCACGAAGGTTGCAAGGATTACTCATGTGACAAATGCGAGAAAAAATTTGGAAATAAATCAAATTTGTTGAAGCACCAAAAGACTGTTCACGAAGGTCGCAAAGATTACGCATGCGAAAATTGCGAGAAAAAATTTGGACACAAATGTACTTTGCTCGTACATCATAGGACAATACATGAAGGTCGCAAGGATTACGGATGCGACAAATGCGAGAAAAAATTTGGACAAAAAAAGGATTTGCTCAAACACCTAAAGACGATACACGAAGGTCGAAGAGATTTTGCATGCGACGAGTGCGAGAAGAAATTTGGACACAAATGTACTTTGGTCGTGCACATGAAAACAGTCCACGACGGTCGCAAAGATTACGCATGCGATAAGTGCGAGAAAAAATTCGGACGAACATCACATTTGCTCTTGCACGTAAAGACGGTACACGATAATCGTAAAGATTTCGCATGCGACAAATGTGAAAAAAAATTTGGACAGAAACCACATTTGCTCAGGCACCAAAGAACAGCCCATCACGGTCGCAAAGATTACGCATGCGATAAGTGCGAGAAAAAATTCGGACGAAAATCACATTTGCTCTTGCACGTAAAGACGATACACGACAATCGTAAAGATTTCGCATACGACATGTGCGAGAAGAAATTCGGTTAAAAATTGCAATTAATCAAACACCAAATTTTGCATGCAACAATGGCGAGAAAATAAAAGGATTAACAATTGTAAATGTGTATAGATACTCATATACCTATGTATTTCAAAAATTTTAATAAAAATTTTGCTGAAATAACTTGTACCACATGAATCTTGGGCGTTCAACTGTCATTACACCTTTATACACTGACTCTTAATGAATTTTTTGACTAATTGATTCCCGAAGCTCTTCGTGCAGCGATTAGCTAAGAGTTTTTTTACATCTTGTTCGGATCGCGAAAGAGGTAAACTTTCAGTTGACTACCGGATTTTTGATAAGCCTTACTAACTGACTTGCGACCCCAAATTGATCAAATACACTTTAGTGAAAAATTTTTATAAATTTGCCGACAAACACTGATGAATAATTTAAGGGGACACATACACCTTAAACTCGAAATTTTTTTTATTGCTTTATTGAGTAGGATTTTTCCGTCCCTTTCCATTGCTTTTTTCGAAATTCCAAAATTTTGATTTTGCCCTGAGATACAGCTGTTTCCGTGAACCCTTTTCCTATACTTCACGTGTTAAATTTTTTCTTCTTTTGCGTTTTCTGGCGAGTAGTGTTTTTGGTCATCTATCGTAAATTTCATAGGGTACCAATTGAGCTTCAGCACCAGGGTCGCGTACACTTCTTCAGAACATCAATGGTTACGGTCACTACCTCGGATGAGACGATCGAATGGGCAGATTGCTCTGCTTGAACAGTTAAGCACACATTTTTTTCCATTTTTCGTATTTACCGAAATTTAAGTCGTAAAAGTACTGTTTCAGAGCGACCTATTGGTTCGATCGTCTCATCCGAGGTAGTGACCGTAACCATTGATGTTCTGAAGAAGTGTACGCGACCCTAGTTCTGAAGCTCAATTGGTACCCTCTGAAAGTTACGATAGATGACCAAAAACACTACTCGCCAGAAAACACAAAAGAAGAAAAAATTTAACACGTGAAGTAAAGGAAAAGGGTTCATGGAAACAGCTGTATCTCAGGGCAAAATCTAAATTTTGTAATTTCGAAAAAAGCAATGGAAAGGGACGGAAAAATCCTACTCAATAAAGCAATAAAAAAATTTCGAGTTTAAGGTGTATGTGTCCCCTTAATTTAAACCAAAAAATGTTCTCTAAATTTCTTCAAAATCAGTAAAAGCACTTTTTCTAATCTACCACTATTATACTTCCTTAAAAGCTCGCGCTCGCGCGTATGTGTGTGCCAGAGTATGCACACGTGCACATCAAAATACAAAAAGCTTCGGCGATTACTTTGGCCCAAGTACTTCAGTCAGAGTGAAGGAAGCAACTTTATACGTCAAAAGTACGCATGAGAGATCGAGTATAAAAGTGTCTTCGAAGGCGTACGTGCAAAATTACTTTCTTCTCTTTTGTTCGAGCGAAACTTTTTACTCCGAGAATTAATGCCAACCATTACCATATGTGCACTCGCCACGCGTATACTCGAATAGTTCGAAAATCGAGTTCAGCCGTAACGTATCATAATGCGTTTTAACATTATTACGCTACGCGATGATGATCTACCCCCGGCGTATCGAATTTTCATCGCATCATCATCGATGCAGCATGCCGAATTTCTGACCCGCGCCCGTCGACAGCCTCGAGTTGTATCATATATGTGTATGTGCCTCGCGGAGTACAATACCACGTAATAATCCGTGTGTGAAATCGTTTCGCCGCGTCGTTGCGGATCATCATCATCATCGTCGTCGTCGTCGTCGTTGTTTTCCGAACAGGAAAAGACAATCCGTCTCTCGACATGCGTATTACGTGTAACGGTACTTTATATATATAGGTATACGATCGCATCAGCCCCGTTTACTCGCGTCTATATATCCCTGCCTTATATTACATCGTAAAGAAGCAGTCGAGTCAGCTGGAATTTCGACTCGAATAAAAATCATACAACATTTCAATTATTCCTCCTCCCCCAAAAAAAAATTCTGTAAACGTTTAAGAAACTATCGCACACGCACATATAGGTCTAATATTGTATTCACTTCACGAAACCGCACGAATCGAAAGTTCCTCGTGGGCAACTAAACAACAACAACAACAACAACAGCAGCAGCGCTGCAACTATACAACAAGTACGAGAAATTGGAATGCAGATGAAGCGGTGCGGTGCTGCCGCGCGTTTATGTATGTATATACAGCCACCACCGCCACCGAGCTATTATGCGACTTATATTTCCATGTCTCGCGGTTAGATAGATCTCTACGGCAAAGCGCATGTATATATATAGCTATGTATATAGAGAGAGAGAATTCCATTTTCGCGAATTAACATCGAAATCCAGAAGAAGAGATTTGAATACGCGTGTTTATACGCCTATATAGCTCTGTGTGGGAGGCGTAAAGGCATACATACATGCGCGAGCTTAAATCTCATGCAAAACAATTCCGCTCGCTCCGTAGCTTTGCGTACATATAGGCGTTTGTGTGTGCGAAGGAGAGAGAGAGAGAGAGAGAGAGAGAGAGAGAGAGAATAATGACTCGTTAAACGATCTCCACGCAGACTATAACTCGCCTTCGTTTTTTCAATTTTTCCCAATTTTTTTTTATCGTCCTCGTGCTTCTAATATATTACGAACTACGAAGCAACGACGAGGAGTGAATCTTTGACATTGTCGCTACTCTAGCAGCTCGTATTTCTCTCTCACTCTCGCTTCTCTTAGGAGGATTAGGAAGTACAGCAGCTACGCGCATACGAGCTATATACGAGTAAGAAGATACGATTTCGCGCGTACAGAATTACGCTTCTGTGTGTGTGTGTGTGTGCGTCTCGCTACAGGGCGAGCTTAAGTTTTGCCTACGCGTATTATTAAACAGCATCACGCATGTGTCGTACGTGCACATATATGTATTCAAAATTAATCAGTCTAAGAGGCGGCACGTATATATACGAATATGACCCGAGAGCTTCAATTATGACAAAAGTCATCCCCCTCGCATCTTGCGCTGCGCTGCACACTGCGCGACTTATATATACATACCCTCTCTCTGTGAGGCTGAGCCCGTTTACATGTATATAAAGCATATGTGTGTGTCCGTGTGTGGGTGTGTTTGATAGCGGCCTCGCGCGCCAAAGTGCATATATACACACACAGACGCTCTCCGCCACGGGCACGTACGGTCGTCTTACACACTCGACGTTCTCCGCTCTCAAGACGTCTTCTTCTTCTTCTGCTTCTTCTTCTACGTCTCGTCTCTCTCTGATTTTTTTTTCATTTTTTTTTCATTTTTTTTACGTGGCCCACATTTTTTATATAGGACAGACGGGGGGCGCTGCTGCGCACACTTGACTCACATATTATTCCATGCCCATCGGATCGCTCGGAGGAATTATCGCCGGGGAAAATTAATAATTCCGCGTTGCCGTATCGTCTGTGATCTGGGTCGTCAGGGGGGATGGGTCGCCGCGTAAACGGAATACGTTACCGATTTTTTTTCGAGAGAGAGAGTGAAAAAGCGACCTTGGCCACTAGAGAGGCTCGGAGCCGACTTTCGCATTAATAATTTTAGAAATGTCAACGAAAGTCTGACATTTATCTGTTAGAAACGAACGTTAGAAGTGATATGTATTTTGCAATGTTATTTTGAGTATGTGTTGACTTATTTTACGATAGTTTGAATTTTGTCTCATAATTAATTGACATTTTGAAAATTCGATTTGGTCGGCGATTTACTTTTGTTTACGTTGAACAGTTAACGATTCGGTACGATGACTTGTAAATGTTATTGAAGTCAAATTAATTAGCCCATTTCCATGTCTAGTACGTGAGAATAATTAAAGCAGTCGTCGACTACATTTGACAAAATGAAGTCCAGTGGTATAATTAACAATGCCGTCAAGTAATTTTCACATCATAAAACATACAAACTATTTAATTTTGTTCAATTTTCAAAACTCATTGATATTTTCAGAGTGAAGGATGAGCCCGAAGATATTTCGCTGTATGAAAGTGAAGACTGTGCAAGTTTTCAATATATACAATTTCTGCAAGATAATGCCGTAAGTTGATGAGATATTTATGACTAAATTATAGCAATAATTTCTCAATATAATTTTATTACAGACTCAAACGATTGTAAAAAAGGAAGAAATTCATGATTCTCAACTAGAGGATGAAATTGAGATAGAGTTTGAGAGCAAAGATGTAAAACCTACCATAACTTCGTTTGTACCGCAAAAATTAGACTATTTGTTCCAAAATCGTACTGCAATTAAAAACGAGCCATTAGACATGGTGAAAAAAGAATATTTTGACGATAATGTGCAAAAATCCAAAAAAAAGCCGACTTTAAAATCTATAATCCAGGACGAAAAATCTAAAAAGCCGAAGGCATGTTCAAAAAAGTCCGGAAGAAAAAGTAAAAACAAAGAGCACATAGAGACGACAGCTCAAGATCAAATTGCCCATTCGTGTGGAATTTGTGGAAAGAAATTCTTGCAGAAGCACAAACTCGAAATCCATACCGATGTAGTTCATAATGGTCAAAAACTTCGAATTGCTCACACATGTGACTCGTGTGGAAAGACATTCACACGTAAGTCCAATCTCAAAAATCACATCGATTTTGTGCACAAAAATCTCAAGCATCATAAATGTGATGAATGCCAAAAGTCTTTCAGTAGCAAAAATAGTCACAATCGCCACATAAGTACGGTGCATAATGGTATAACTTATACATGCGATTCATGTGAAAAAACATTCACACAAACGGGTTATCTAAAGGTCCACATCGGTACAGTGCACATGAATAATAGAAAACTTTTCAAATGTGACGAATGTCAAAAATCATTCGACTATAAATGTAATCTCAAATTACACATAGATAATGTACATAAAGGTATAACTCACCCATGCGATTTATGTGAAAAAGTATTCAGACAAAAAGCGAGTCTTAAAGTTCACAAAGATGCCGTGCATGAAGGTATCGCTTACCAATGCGATCGATGTGAAAAGTCATTCACACGAAAAGGCAAGCTTAAACTCCACGTCAACGAAGTACACAATGGTAAAAAATAAAATGTGTCGTCCTCACATAGACTTGAAACTGCAACTGGGCGAAATGCATAAGAATTTTCAAATTACAAAAATCAAAACGTGTAACTAATTATGCTTGTGATTTATGTGGAAAAATATTTACACGAAAGCTTGATTTAAAAGATCATGTTCATTCTATGCATAAAGCTACGAAAGGACATTATCACAAAAAAGTCATTTGAAAGTCCATATTAATTTAGTGCACAGTAGCATCACTTGCACACGTGACTCGTGTGTAAAACCATCAAAACAAAGGAACAATCTTCAAGTCCACATTGAAACGAAGCATAGTAGTTGTGTTCGATTTGCAAGTGACCCATGCGAAAAATCATTCACACGAAAATACCATCTTAAACGTCGTACGAATGTATTAGGCAAAAGACAAAAACAGAATTTTAAATAATTTTAATATGTGGGTAAACCTATACGAGGATGCCTAAAAATTTTGATTCTTCTATCTTCTAAAAGTTAAAAATGATATTGTCTCATGACAATAAAATGTTGTCAAAAATAATGAGATATGAAAATTATCTTCACTTATACAAATGTAATATATTGATAGTTCGTAGTTATTGTCAAATCTGAATAAAAACACATATTCAAATATAGATAATGGGTAACGAGGCGCGAAACTCAACATCAAAAATATTATTTCCCAAAGGTCTAGTAAACTACATTTTTCGATCCCAAAACTTGCTAATTTGATAATAATTTTATAATAATTTGATAATAATTTGATGAATTTTATAATTTCATACTTTCGTTGTGAATTGATAATAGGACATAGTTTTTAAGCATTTATTGCATTAAATATATTTACTATTATACTTTTTTGAGTAAATTCTATTCATTTATAGGCTGGAGTTGTAAGCAAAGCTCGTTTTCAATTGATCAATCATCAGTAATATTTTCATTATTGAGTCATTTTCTAAATTACATCTGATCCCGTTTGATCATAGGTGATTTTTGTGATACTAAACGCGTCTTCGAAACAGAGCTCGTTTAAATCGTATAGACCATCGTTATATTATTATAATGTAAATCAGCTTGTGTATTGAAGAATGAAAAAAAGAAAATATTGACTTTTACTTACAACACAGACCAAACGTCAAAAGACACATTCAGCAGCAAAATAGTAAGTATATCGATCATGGGCCAGCGCGTTCCAACTTTCACATCTTACCTGTTTGTCTGATGCGATATGTGTTGTATGCGTGGCAGGCTATTGTCAGTTTCACCGCCGCATGTCATTGACGACTAACGATTTGATGAGTCTACAAGTATTTCACGTGACTCACTGCCACTGCAGTTAAAATATAAAATTTCAATGAATAAATATAGTTGAAAATAAAATAATTTTGGTACATGATCTGTCAGATATATCCTCTTTTATTTCATATAATCGGGCTCTGCAGTCTGTGTAGTGACTACATATAGCAGCGAAAAACTCGGCCGCAGTCCTATTTATTCTTTCATTTCTGATAATTGTTGTTTCAACCAAAATATGAGTTATTAACAAGAACCAGTCCGGAAGTCATAAAAAAATCCCAAAAGTTATGTGAGTACCGATTTGTATTCATTTCGTGGTAAATTCGAGTTTAAACTTGACAATTCTGAGTTAAACGCATTCGACAGCATCGATTACGATTAGATAGTGCTCGACTCGATGGACCTCAGATAGACTGAGCGACGCGTATATAGACAAATTCAAACTATAAACAAGCCAAGTGAGCCCGAGGCGCCACGATCTGCTGACTTATTGACCATCGCAGTTCATGTCTCATGTACGATTCAGTCTGCGGCCGATCGCCCTGGAAGTGAATCAGAAGTATAACACATCATACTTTTTTTCTTAGTGTCTCTGAGATTGGCGCATTATCTCCAAGTGTTTTTCTTATGCTAGACCTAGCCAAGGCTTACGACTTTTTAGTGATACTTTGTGTATCTGGCTAACTCAGGAAAATCGTTGACTGTACTCGTTACCGTTGTTATTAGAAGGTACTATCGTCCTACCCATGACTCGTTAAAAAATACGTTACAAAAATAAATTACACGAAAAAACGACAGTTTTTGTTTGCATAGTCACATGGAGTACTGTGAATTTCTAAATTTCAACAAATATTTGTTTTGTATTATATACCGATAATTTGAGAAAATATTTTTTCTAAATTGTTACTAATACTCCATCTGTAAATTTTCATCTACTCAACTTGTTGTTTTTCTGTCGTACATGGCTGAGCAATTAGAAATTCCTCGACTAACATAAAGATTGGTATTTTTTAGATTCGCAACAATGGAATGTCGATCTCCTCGAAATACTGGAATCGTAATAACAGAAAATTATATACACCGAAATGAAGAAGAAGATGACTTGGAAGAAAGTTTTCTTTCGCATGAGAGATTGAAAGAGTACAAAAAAGTACAAGAAGTCCTTCTAACATTTTCGAGAACTAAGTATGTATAGAAATTTCAGTTACATAATTTTAAAATTATAAACTTATAGTGTAGTTCCTATAAGTTAAGTACATTTATTTAATTCAAGACCTAAAAATAAATCTGACGTAAGGAAATTCCTCATAAACATTGCCGCAAGCTCGACAAGGCTTCTAGCACTTTTAGAAGATATATCAATTCAGGAAACAGGTTGTAGGACAAAAACTAAAAAAAATCATAAATGTGATGAATATGATAAATCTTCCACCAAGGACCAAAGTATTCCGGAAAAGATAAATCAGCATCTTGGGCATAAAAATGATAGTAAGTAAAACATTTATAAATAATGATATGTATAGAAACTTTTAAAACGAGTTATTTAAAATGGTTGATTATTTTTTAGAAAAACGTGAACGGTTACCAAGAGTAGCTATGCAAAGAATCGGAACTAAAAGGCCGTCTGGAGGTACGTCCATAAATTCGATATGATTGAACAATTAGTTTCATAAAAATTCCATTCACTCAGCTATCTCAGCAATTCCTCATGGAAATTTTATATACTCATTTTTCGAAAAATGTTTAAGCTAATTGCAGGTTGATATTGCCTTAATGACTGAAGTAATCGACTGCAATATTTTGTTTTCAGAAGAGCCCAAAGATATGTCACTACATGGAAATAATGACCACACAATGAATAACAAAACGTCCGGCTCTACAAGTTCTGAGTGCATAGGATTTCTGCAAGAAAATACTGTAAGGATTTTTAATTTTCGCCTAAATTATAGCTAAAAAACGTGTGAAAGACTTTAATTTTCTTTCAGATTCAAATGCTTCTACAAAAAGATGAAATTTGTAATGCTCAGTTGAACAATGAGACTGAAATAGTGTTTGAATGCAAAAATGTAGAACCTACCATAACTTCGTTTGCACCGCGAAAATTTGACTATGTGTCCCAAGGTCAGTTGAAAGATTCAGAAATTAGCGAAGCAAATCGTGTCACGATTAAAGATGAGCTATTACGCATGGTGAAGAAAGAATATTTGGACGATAGTATGGAAAAATTGAATTTAAATAAAGACTGCGAAACCAATGCGCAAAACGATATAATTCCGCCTCTAAATTCTATACACGACAGCAATGAATCTGAAAAGCTTGAGACATGTTCAAACAAGTTCGAAAAGAAGAGTAATCTCAAAGTCCATCACGATACGGCGCTCAATCACATTACCCACTCGTGTGACATTTGTGGAAAGAAATTCACACAGAAGACCAAACTCGATATCCATACTGAAGTAGTGCATAATCGTCGGAAACTTTACCAATGTGATACATACGGAAAGACGTTTGCGTTAAAAAACAATCTTGACCGTCATATTAATTCAGTTCATATTGACCCTGCATGCCATGCACCCAGAAAAACAATTACACAAAAAGATTACTTCGTAAATCACATTGATTTAGTGAATAATGGTCAGAAATCTCACGATCGCGGTACAGGTGGACAGGCATTTAGACAAAAAGTTGCTCTGAAAAAACATTTTGATTCGGCAGGTAGAAGTATTATTCACACATGTAACTCGTGTGGAAAGACGTACACAAGTAAATCCAATCTCAAAAATCACATCAACTTTGTGCACAAAAATTTGAAGCATCATAAGTGTGATAAATGCCAAAAGGCGTTTAGTTGCAAAAGTGCTGTTAATCTCCACATGAGTACGGTGCATAATGGCATCACTCGTACATGTGATTTTTGTAAAAAAATATTCACACGAAAGGGTAATCTAATGGTCCACATTAATATGGTGCACATGAGAAATGAAAAACTTTACAAATGTGACGAGTGTCAAAAATCATTCAACTACAAATCTCATCTCAATTCTCATATTGATGATGTACATAAAGGTATAACTCACCCATGCGATTTGTGTGAAAAAATATTTTCATCAAGAACGGGTCTCAAGTATCACAAAGATTCTATTCATAACGATATAACTCATCAATGCGATCAATGTGAAAAATCATTCACACAAAAAAACAACCTTAAACTCCACATAAATAAAGTACACAATGGTAAAAAACCAAATGCGTTATAATATTTACGTTGATTTTATGCTGCATATTAGAGAAACAAATGAGAATTGTTTTTCATATAAATTTGATGTAATTGATGAATGTATTTAACGTTTTTACTACAGGCTTTTGTCACACAGAATCTGATAAAATTTCAACAACAATTTTTATTTTATTGAGAATAAAATTACCAACGAATATTTTAAGTATTCAAAGTTTTTCAACATATGTTAATTATTTGATGAATTTTATTATATTATACACACTCAAATTTACATTGAAATATTTTAATATATGTGCCCATCGTATTAATTTTAAGCAATATTGCTTATAATTTATAAAATTCTTCTAATATTGTTACAATATATCTGAAAAGACTTTTGTTTTGAGCAGTTTTGCTGTGAACACACAATGTGACGATTTCTTCTTCTTCTCTTGATAATTTTGAACGCAAAATACTACTTTTGCGATATATCATCACAATGGTAATGGTATATTCAATCGTAGCAAAGCGATGCAGGGAACGACAAGTTCTTGGAATTGATCGAAGAATAAGTGCACACTTACTGCCACTGCTGTTGAAATATACCATGTCAATAAATAAATAGTTGAGAATAAAATAATTTTTGCATCGCAATACATGATTCGACAGATATATCCTCTTTTTATTTTGTATAAGTGTGGTCGACGAGTATCTAATCGTCCGCTGCTGTTAGTTTCGCATATAGAGCTCTCCAGCTCTCCAGCAAAAAACTCGGTCGCAGTTCTATTTCTTCCTTCATCTTCGATTCTCGCTGTTTTGCCAAAATAACGAATTCTTAATGGGAATTAATCAACGAGACGTAGAAAATATGAAAAATGTCAGTCTCAATTTAAATCCGTGAACAGACAGAGTCTTTTACGCGTATGCCTCAAGCAGACGTCCAATAAAACTTCTTTATTTACCTTACGACCCTGCGGAATGAGGCCGCTGTGCAGCGCCCCCAAACAGTCAATCTGTTACACATACAAACTGATTACTGAAAGCAGACGAGTGAGTTGCCTACGATAGTAACAACAAATCTTCTCTTGTTCACGGGGACAAGTGGTGACAAGTGTTTCAAATCAAATTTGTTATCATCAATTCGACTATTAATAGTGGGTGGGAAACATTGTTAGTGACGCGACTCATTGAAAAAGACGTTACGTGTGTGATCGAGCGAAACGCTTAGACAAGTGTAAACAAACGAAGAAAACGTCTTGATCTAATGACTTATTGACCAGCACTTTATCAAATCAGTCTCCGATCTATTTCATATTTTCTTTTTTGGGTCCTTGAGATTTTAACACATCATCGTCTTACCTACGACTCGTTCAAAAAGTCTATACGCGTGTGCGTGAGCATGCCGAAATTCAGCGTAAACTAACCAAGTGAGGCACAGACACCGGACCTGATTTATTGACCAGCAGTTCATATAGGACACAGTATTCCCCCTACAAGTAAGTCAGAAGTATGAGATTTTATATTTTTTTCTTAGAGTCATTTTAGCGCATTATATCCACTTATTTATCTTGTTCTGAAGCCAGCCCAGTATCATTGCTATTTTGACTCGTAAAAACCTTCGACCGCATCGATTTCGCTGCCATCCCACGACTTTTTAAGAGTTCGTGTATACGACTCGGTCTCATATCAATGCCCCTAAAAGTAAGTCAAAAGTGTAAAATTCATATTTTTTTAGTACCTCTGAGATTCGCGCGTTAAAACTTCCTCGACTAACATCAGCATTGGTATTCTTTAGATTTTAAACGATGGAAAGCCGACTTCATCAGAACAATGAGACCGAAACTACGGAAAATTATATACACCGAAATGAAATAGAAGATGACCAAGAAGGAAGATTTCTTTCGCTTGAGGAATTGGAAGAGAACCAAAAAGTACAAGAAATGCTCGTAAAATTTTTGAATGCAAAGTACGTATACGAGTTTCAATTACATAATTTAAAAATTATAAATGTATGGTGTATTTTCTATTAATTAGGTATTTTTATTTTAATTAAGATCAGCCAATAAATCTGAATTGCGGAAATCCCTTTTTAACATTGCCGCGAGCTTGATGAGGCTTCTCGCGATTCTAGAAGATACTCCAAATCAGCAAACAGATTGTAGGCCAAAAATCAATGCAAATCATCAATGTTATAAATATGATAAATCTTCAACCAAAGACCAAAGTATTCCGAAAAAGATAAATCGGCAACTTGGTCAAATAAAATATAGTAAGTGAAACATTTATTGATAGTAAAATAGCTTTTAAAACAAGTTATTTAACATAGTTAATTATTTTTTTAGTAAAAACTAAACAAATACCGAGAGTAACAATAAAAAGAATAAGCAGCGATAACAAGCCTGGATATGTCGCTAATATAGATAAATCACTTCATGAAAATGATGAATGTAAAATTAATGAAAAGAAACCCGACTATAGAAGTTCACAATATATCTCACCTCGGCAAGATAATTCCGTAATATGATTATATATTTGCATCCAAGTTACATCCATCGTTATTAAATAAAATTTGCCGTGAATCATTTCCGATTTTATTTCAGATTCAAACGCTTTTACAAAAATATGAATTTCCTAATACTCAATTGAACAATGAGACTGAAATAGTATTCGAATGCAAAAATGTAGAACCTACCATAACTTCGTTTGCACAGCAAAAATTAGACTATTTGTCCCAAAATCAGTTGCAAGATTCAGCAATTAGCGAAGCAACTTGTGCCACGATTAATAATGAGTTATTAAGCATGGTGAAGAAAGAATATTTGGACGATAGTATGGAAAAATTGAATTTAAATAAAGACTGCGAAACCAACGAACGAAGCGAAATAATACTACCTGTAAATTCTGTACATGACAACGAAGAATCTGAAAAGCTTGAGACATGTTCAAAAAAGTTGAAAAATAACAGTCATCTCAAAGTCCACAAGGATACAGCCCACAATCACATTACCCACTTGTGTGAAATTTGTGGAAAGAAATTCATGCAAAAGCACAAACTCCAAATCCATACTGAAGTAGTGCATAATCGTCGAAAACCTTACCAATGTGATACGCGTGGAAAGACATTTGCAAGGAAGGATAAACTTGTCCATCATATTCATTCAGTACATGATGTAATTACCCACACATGTGACTCATGTGAAAAGACATTCAAAACCAAAGTCATTCTAAAAAACCATATCGATTATGTTCACAAAAATCTCAAGCGTCATAAGTGTGATAAATGCCAAAAGTCATTCATTCGCAAAGGCGTTCTGAATCAACACACGAGTACGGTGCATAATGGCATAACTTATACATGCGATTTATGCGAAAAAAAATACACACGAAAGCATAGTCTAAGGCTCCACGTTGATATAATGCACATGAGAAATGAAAAACTTTACAAATGTGACGAATGTCAAAAATCATTCAATTACAAATCTCATCTCACTTATCATATTGACGATGTACATAAAGGTATAATTCACCCATGTGATTTGTGTAAAAAAGTATTTAGAAAAAAATCCAGTCTCAGATTACACAATGATTCCGTGCATAATGGTATCACTCACCCATGCGATCAATGTAAAAAATCATTTTCTCACAGAAGCACCCTTAAACTCCACATCGATAGAATACACTATGGTAAAAAATAAAATGTGGGATAGTTCTTACATAGACATGGAGTATGCATAAATCTTTTAATATTTGCACGGATTTCAAGCTGAAGATGGGAGCAATACATGAAAATCGTTTCTTATATAAATTTGATGTTAGGCCGATTTTACCACAGGCCTTTGTTTGGATCCTAAACAATTTAAAAAATCGTTTAAATTTGATGGATAGTGGATGTGAAAAAATGAAGTAAATTATTCTGTTAAAATTTTATAATTTTCTAAAAATGCATGTGTAACTTAACAAAATCAAGTTCAAAACTGGAATATCATTGCAGACAAAATAAAGATATTATCATAAATCCACGCTGTATTCAATCCCTATCTGTCAATTCACTCTATATCGAGAAGCGATGATATTTATTTTTGTTCATTTATTTATGTTAAGTGTAAATAATGCAAAAATTCCACAGTTTTTTCAACTTGAATCTGGTACTATGTTCAAACTATTACCCGCATTTAGAATCACTGAGTCCACATTTATCAACACTCCGACATAAAATCGACATCAGTGAAAACTTGTGCGTGAATAAATATGTATTACATTTCATCAGTGAAAACTTATAAGTGCGAGGCGTGTGCGTTGAGTTTGCGTTAGTTTTTGACTGCGAGGCAACACACAGCACCTGAGCACGCAAAAATAACTGAGCAGCCGACGCGTCTGCGTTTCACCGCTGCAGATTGCAGAAACGAACGAGCGGACTTGTCGGCAGCAGTCGAGACTCCGAACCAGTCACAGCCCGAACAGACAATAAGATTTTTTCGTTGCACAGATTATATTCACTGCTCGTGTAGTCTGACAAGCTATATAAGGTCCAGATTTGGTTATTTTACTAATATAGAGAGATACATGAAAATCGTTTCTTATGTAAATTCGATGCAAAGCCGATTTTACTATAGGCCTTTGTTGTTCGGAATCTGAAAACAATTTGAAAAATCGTTTTAATTTGATGAATTATGCCAACAAATACTATATAAGTATTGAGTGTAACGAAGGACATTGAAATAAACGTATTTTTTTAATAAAACTTGATAATGACATGCTCATCTCATTGAAACAATTCTACAGATCATTTTCCGATGAATGTCGAATTCTTATATATCACAGAGTTCTCCAACATGTACCAATTATTTGATGAATTTTATTTTATGTTGTATACAATAAGAAAATATTTCAATATTTACATTTAGAAATGTTAAAATGTATGCCCATTACATTAATTATATATGCAATATTGTTTATAATTTATAAAATTCTTCCAATATTATTTATGTAAAAAAATTCGCATGTATTCTATTGCTAACTTTCAAGATTTTGTTTTTAACATTTTTTTCAGAGGTTCCTCATCGAATTACAAAACCGCAAAGATTGAAAATGTGATGAGTTCTTGATAACTTTGAACGTGAAATTAAAGAACGACTTAGAAAAAATATGTAAAAAACAAAGAGTTCTTTACTCCAGTTAGTTAATACTATTTTCTTATACACGTTTTCGAAAAAACGATTTTCTTGTTAGGTTCACCCAAAATACGAATTCTCAACGCGAATTAGTCAACGAGACGCAAAAGACCAGAAAATACTGTATCTAATTACATCCGTAGAAAATTCGGGTCGAAACGTCAAAATTCCGAATCAATAATATTATAATATGGCAACCTCGCGGTCAGTCTTTTACTCGTATACCTGGAGCAGAAGTTTGATTCAACTTTGCTGTGCAGCGTCCCCAAACTGCCGCAGTCTCATACAGTTGATTACTAAAGCAGACGAGCGATTCCAAGGCCAAAAAAAAGAAGAAGAAGAAGCAGACGAGCGAGTTGCCTATGATAGTGACAACAAATGTTCTCTTGTAAACGTGGACAAGTACTTGACTTATAATCTTGAAGTCTAGTGTTTTAAATCGAATTCGATAGCATCAATTGCGCTATTAATAACGACTAATGAAAAATAAGTGCTTGACGTTGAAATACACAAGTGACGCGACTCGTTGAAAAAGACGTTACGTGTGCGATAAGTGTAAACAAACACATAGACAAGCGTAAACAAACGAAGAAAACATATCGATCTGCTGACTTGTCGACCAGCACTTCATCAATTCAGTCTCCGATCTATTTCATATTTTCGTATTTTTGCCTCTGAGATTTGAACACATAATCGTCTCACCCACGACCTGTTCAAAAAAGTCTACACGCGTGTGCTCGAGCGACGCATCGATTCTATTCTGAGATTTAGCATAAACTAACCAAGTGAGGCCAAGACGCTGGACCTAATTTATTGACCAGCATTTTAAATGAATTTATTAATTTTCATATATTCTTATTTTTTTGCGGGAAGGTTACACTTCCTTAAACAACTACATAATAATTTCGAATAAAATTTTCGTAGCAATGTATAAGGATTAATGTTTTTTGAAATTAGTTTTGCTTTTAATCAAATGGCCATAAATTGTTAACATATTTTTTTTATTTTCATAAACAAATGAAGTATTGTAAATTGCAATTGTCAAAAAGACTTGTTTGGTTTAGTATACCGAACTTTTGGAAAAACTTTATTTCTAATTTTTTACTCGAACTTCAGTCCTGAATTTTCATTCATTCCACTTGTTTTCCTGTCATAATCAGTCGCGTCATGTCTCGCTTAACATAAACAATGGTATTTTTTAGATTTGCAACGATGGAATGTCGACCTCTTCAAAACAATGAGACCGAAATTACAGAAAATTACATACACCGAGATAAAGAAGATGACACAGGAGAAAGTTATCTTTCACATGAGGAATTGGAAGAGTACAAAAAAATACAAGAAGAGTTTCTAACATTTTCAAATGCAAAGTATATAGAGAAGGATCAGCTACATAATTTTAAATATTAATTAGTTTCTAATAATTAGTTTCTATTAATAGAGTACTTTAATTTAATTCAAGACCTAAAAATTTGTACTTTTATTTCATTTTAGAATTACAAATAAATCTGATCTGCGGAAATCCCTCTTGAACATTGCATCAAACTTGATGAGGCTTCTTGTCTTTTTAGAAAATACTCCAAATCAAGAAAGTACAGGTTTTGCGGCAAAAGTCAAAGCAAATCATAGATTCAATGAATATGATAAATCTTCAAGCAAGGACCAATGTATTCCAAAAAAGCCAAATGGGCAATTTGGGCAAATGAAAGATAGTTAGTAAAATATTTATTGATTATGGTATTTATTATAGCTGTTAAAACAAGTTATTTGACATAGTTAAATATATTTTTAGGAAAAGATGAACAAATACCGAGAGTAACAATAAAAAGAGTAAGCAGCAGTAACAAGCCTGGATGTGTCGCTTATATAAATAAATCACTATATGAAAATGAAGAATATAGAATTGATATGCAGGAACCCGACTCTGGTAGTTCACAATATATCCCATTCCTGCAAGAATATGCCGTAAGTTTATTTTACGTTTGCGATTAAATTATAGCTAAAAATGTGTGAATGACTTTCATTTTCTTTTAGACTCAAACGTTTCTACAAAAAGATGAGATTTTTAATACTGATTTGAACGATGAGACTGAAATAGTGTTTGAATGCAAAAATGTAAAACCTACTGTAACTTCGCGTACACCGCAAAAATTAGATTATTTGTCCCAAAATCAGTTACAAGATGCAAAAATTAGCGAAGCAACTCGTGCTACGATTAAAGATGAGCGATTAGACATGATAAAGAACGATAATGTAGAAAAATTAGATATAAATATTCACTGTGAACCCAACGGTCAGAATGAAAAAGTTACGCTCGAAGAATGTTCTAAGACGAGCGAAAAATCTGAAAAGTTTAATACACATCCAAAAAAGTTTGTAAGGAATAGTAATCTCAAAATCCTCAAACAGACAGCGCGAGATCGCATTACTCACTTGTGTGACATTTGTGGAAAGAAATTCATGCAGAAACACAAACTCAAAATCCATACTGAAGTAGCACATAATGGTCGAAAACGTCACAAATGCAATACATGCGGAAAGACATATGTGACAAAAGCTATACTTGACCGTCACACTAAATCATTGCATAATGGTATCACTCATGGGTGTGATTCATGTGGCAAAACATTCGCACGAAAAGATAATCTGAAAATCCATATTGATTCAGTGCATAAAGGTTTAACGCACCCATGCGATATATGCAGAAAAGTATTTATAACAAAAAACAGTCTCGAATTACACAAACATTCCCTGCATAAAGGCATAACTTACCCGTGCAATTTGTGCAGAAAAGTATTTTCCCAAAAAAGTCATCTCAAACGACACAACGATTCTGTGCATAATGGTATAACTCATCAATGCGATCAATGTGAAAAATCTTTTACTCAGAGAAACAACCTGAAAATCCATATCGATCGAGTACACAATGGTAAAAAATATTGCGATCAATGTGAAAAATCATTCACACGAAAAACCAACCTTAAACTTCACATCGATGATATACACAATTAAAAAAAACAAGACATGTAAGGATGTTTATATGGACTTGAGGTACACTTGGGCGCAATGCATAAGAACTTTTAAACAGCAAAAATCAAAACGTTAAAACATAGCTTCTTTGAAGAATTGTGGACCTTAGAACACTTAAAATCATAATTAATCACTAATTTTCTATACATTTATTAACTTATTACTGCATTAAAATATATCGATGTATGTTTTAAAAAGGTTTGAACTTTATTCGTGATCATTCAAATTCTTCACAATTATTTAATAAAATGGGCTTCGTATAGAATAGTTGTTTTTAAAAGATTCAATGTTTAATGCCATCACGAATTTTCTTAGTAATCCAAGGTACAAACTTCAAATGATAAGACTTTCTTTTTTGACTGTAGTCGTTTTTTTCGCACTCTTCTCTCGAGATGATTTGTCAAAAACTTATCTAAACTGATTTTAGCCAGAGCAACGAACGAAGATATGAGCCACCTCCAGTCCAGACCTGACGAACTTGAACATGAGATACGGACCGGCATGATATTACATGGTGGTTTTGAGTGTGAAGTGGTTTTTTAAAGAGTATACTTTCCCGCCACCGAGTTCAAACGAGACATTGACCGCGTCTGATTGGATTATACATATAGGCACGGCCATAAGCTTAATAAATTATAATTATTCGAAACGAACAAACATGTTCTGCAGAAATAAAAAGTAGTGTATAAGTCAAAAATGTATCATAAACGCTGACATTTATTAATGCAGAGCTACGAAGTAGCGCGAGCTATGCACAGTAGGGTATGCGTTGTTGTTGTTGATGTGTCCGAGCAAAACGCACGAACGCGCACAGCATCGTATACAATATGCGCGCGGCAAGCGAGCAGAATAAAGGAAGACAGAGATAGGCAGAGCCAAACGCTATAACTTTGACGTTTCAAAGGCATGCGTGAGCCGTCCGAGCAAAAATCGCGTGTTCTATGTATGTGTCCTTACATAAACTCACCGCCCCGTGCCCGTGCAGCAGCAGCAACGAACGAGTGCACGATTTTCGGCACGCGGTCGAGCGCAAACCAATCACAGACGCGTGACAGAAAGAATCCGTCGTCGCCGGCGTTAATACTGCTCGATAATCGCGACATCGCCCATCATCATTCGTGGATTAGCTCTCGTACCAGTCGGGTCGGGTCAAAGAGTCTGTACAAGGAATTATATCGCAGTCGCGGCCGCGTTTCATCATTATATACTCGGCATCGAAGCCCAATCAGCGAGTGTCAGTGCTATCTCAGCGGCCAAGGTCAACCCTCGAACACGCGTCGATTACGCTGATAACGTATGAGTGAGTGGATAAAGACTTTTTAACATCGTCCTATTGCACGTGATACGACTCGTTATAAAAGATGGTACGTACGCGGATAAATTCCGACGTCCAGTGTAAACAAGCCGAGTGAGCCCGCAGGACACTGCGACCTGCAAAAGTGCTGACTGTATCGACCAGCGGTTTATGACGTTCATGTATTCGTGCAGTCACTGTACAGTAGATCGCCCAACGAGTAAGTCAACAGTTATTTACATATTTTCTCTGAAAGTTGTGCATTTTTGAGTGAAATCTAGTCAACCAACATTGCTGTTTTGATGCGTGTTTATTACCCGACTGAAATTCCGCTTGGTATAAGAATCAAAACATTCAGGGAATCTTTGCTTTAATTTTTAACTCGCGCTGGAAACGTTTGCGTTTACTTATACTCGACTCGATCTAGTCTAGCTCTTTGACCCGAGGGTAATATCTTTCTCGATCCACAATGAGCAATCGCATTTTTCAGATTAGCCACGATGGAGCGCCGACCCGAAAACAGCAGCGCTAAAATTGCCGAAAAATCCATGAGCTGCCTGACGACGAAACTACTCTTCAGAGTCCACTACTTGATTTCGTCCGATTCGGACACGGACTACAGCGATTTTGACAATTTCGCCGATCTCTGGAGAAATGGATTCGATCGTAGCGACGTTTGCAGTCGTAAAACTTTGGAGAGCTGGTTGGATTACATGCAGTCGAACGGCGGCATCGACAACTGGAAAAACACTCATCCGTGTTTTCTTTTGAATAATCTCACCTTGGCTGCTTACTTGATGTGAGTGCTCATTACACAACTGTCGAAAATTATACTTATTGACATTAACTTATGATACAATGCTTTTACGTAGGAAGAGTCAATTTACCAATTTGTCGCGTAAGCTTTTCAATGATGTCAGATTTTCTACGGCCGATGTCGAGCAAATTCTCGACGATTTACATATAACTGATGATTCGTCGAAAAAGTACTCCAATGCGATCCTCAGTATATCGCGAAAACCTATAACGGAGGAGATTGTAAACAACATTTTTGAACCGTATAAAATAAGATTCATGAGAGAGGGAGAAAACAATTCCAACGTCATCGAGCCTGCTGAGCCTTCGTTGCGAGACATCAAGGATAAGCTGAAAAAAATCCTGTAAGTTCATTGATTTTGTTTTTTCATTTAAGTAATATATTTGAATTATAATTTATATTGCAGAGATGAAGCAGAGGCATCGGATGACGAAGAAGGGAGTTTTGTTACAGACGAGGAATCTGAAGTGTACATACAAGTACAAGAATCTGAAGAATACAAAACAGTACAAGAAGTGATTCTAAAATTTTCCAAAGAGAAGTATGTATACAAGTTTCAATTGCATAATTTGAAAATTGTATGTATTTTTTATAATATATTGTGCATTTTGGATTCATTTTAGACCTGATAATGAATGTGATCTGCGAAAGTCCCTTTTGAACATTATCGCCACCTCGACAAGACTTCTCGCACTTCTAGCAGACACTCATAATCAGGAAAGTACTAGTTCTGGGACAAAAACCAAATCAAGAAAGCGGCATAAATCTTATGAAATTGAGAATTCTTTATCATGCGAAAATGAAGTTATTATGAAAAAGAAAAAAGGGCATTCTATGCCAAAAAGATATAGTAAATGAAAACATTTATTAATGATGATATATAGAATAGCTTTTTTGACGATGAGTTATCTTTTAACTGGGATGATTATTTTCCAGGTATAAAGGAACTAATACCAAGAGTAATAATTGAAAGAATCGATCCCAGAAGGATATCTCAAGGTATATGTCCATAAACTAGATATGGTTGTGTAATTCAATTCAATTCACTTGGCTAGCTCAGAAATTACTAAAAACAAATTCTCCATCCTCATTTGCTCAACTAAGCTAGTTTGGTGGCACCATTTACTTTAAGAATTTTCAAGCTAGCCACACGGTGAGTTTACCTTAAAAGCTTTGTAAAATTAACTGTTATAATTTGTTTTCAGAAAAATCAAGAGATTTGTCCCTTCATGATAATGCTAAAAATACAAAGAATAACACAAGATCTGACACTGAAAGTTCACAAGACATACAATTTCTCCAAGAAAGTTCTGTAAGTAGATTAATTATTAGTAACTGAAGTGTAGGCAAGAAAATGTCTAAATAATTTTACTTTATTACAGACTCTAACGCTTGGAAATAATGAAGAAACCCACAAAAATGAATTGAGCAACGACATTGAAATAGAATTTGAGTGCAAAAATGTGAAACCCACTGTAACTTCATTTGTATCTCAAAATTTAAACATAAGTATTGACTGTGAACCCAACAACCAAAATGAAAAAATTCCACAGCTGCAATTGGTAGAAAAGAGCGATAAATATGTCAAAAGCAAGGTAACTTCAAAAAGTACTCTCAGAACTATTAGGAATTGGACCAGTCGAAAACGTCACAAATGTGATACATGTAAAAAGAAGTTTAAGTCAAAATTTACACTTGATAATCATATTAATAAAATGCATAAAGTTATTACTCTCCCATGCGACTCATGTGGAAAAACATTTACAAGGGAGGATTATCTCAACAATCATATTGATTCTGTACATAAAGGAGTAACTTACCCATGCGAATTGTGTGATAAAATATTTAAGCTAAAGCATACTCTCAAATATCATCAAGATTTTGTTCACAATGTCCAGAAATCGCAGAATTGTAATACACACAAAACGACATTTGCACAGAAGTGTCCAAAATCATTTAACTATAAGAATAATCTGTCTTCCAACATCAATACTGTGCATGAAAGTAAAAATTACCCATGCAATTTGTGCCAAAAAGTATTTAGAACTAAATTCGGTCTCAAAGAACATAGTAATTTCATGCACAATGGTATTGGTCACCCATGTAACCTATGTGGAAAATCATTTTCAGGGCAATACAAGCTTAAACGCCATATAAATGGAGTACACTATGGTATAAGACAATGATGCTTGTAAGGACTTGCATATGGGCGCAATAATGCATAATAATCTTAAACCTGCACAAATCAAATTAAAAAACAAAGCTTCTTTGAAGTATAGTGCACTGCTAGTAACAATTTAAGTTAATCACTAATTTTTTGCATGTATAAATTCATTGTTGAATCATTAAATCTAAGTATGTATGTATAGTATTAAACTTGATTTATTCAAATTCCCTCCAAATGTTTAAAAAAAAAAATGGACTATTAAATAGTTGATTTCAAATTGATGCCAATTCACTATGTAATGCCAATACCAGTTTTCGCCGTAATTTAAGCAGAAAGTAATTTTTTCAACTGCTTACATTTTTCCACCTTTCTTACTTGAATTTAATAGGCAAAAATTTGTACTGGAATGAATTAAAAAAGTTCAATTTTCACACAGTACTTGATAGTCGATGTGAAATTTTATATTTATCAACAAATGAAAGTTTTCCTTTTTACTTCATTCGAATATTTGAATAAAAGCTTTATTTGCATCGAGTACAAAAAGACGCGATCTTTGTAACCAGGAGAATCATATCAATTTTAATTGAATTATTATTAAAAACCTTAATGAACAAGGAACAGGACTTACAAACGAATTTGACGTATTTTAAATAAAAAGTATCGTGTGTATAAACATACATCTATACCTATACTATGGTTCATCAACTAGAGAACATACGCGAAAAACAGGCAAGTGAGTAAGAGAGACAGAAGACAGTCACCAAAGCACGATATCAGTGCAGTCTGCGGAGTATGTTATTCTAAGATTGTGGTTACTCGTTCCGGTCCCGAAACCCGCAATCAGTCTTGCTATCTGACCAGCTAAGATCCATCTTCAACCGCTTCGATTATAATACAGAGACTAGAGAGTGATAGACGGTCAACATCGTCCAACACACAACTCGTTAAAAAATACGTTACGCGTGTGATCGAGCGAAGCCGAGACGCCGCGAGTCGCGATCCACTCTGACTCGATGTAAATTCAGTCTCCTCTCGATCGCCGTACTATAGCAAATCAAAAGTTATTTCAGATTCGTGCATTATCTCCAAGTGTTCAACTGATAAGTGGGTGGTGCAAGTCTAGCTGTACAGCAGACCGATTTCGGTAAGCCAATTCGACAGCGTTTGTTTACTCTTCTTAATAGAAGGTGCTAGACGTTATTATCGTCGTTAAAAAATGACATTTATCGTGTGCTCGAGCGGGGTGCGTATAGACTTCGAGATTCAGCGTAGACGAACGAAATAAATTTATGTAAAATTACCGAATCAAGAAAAAACTCGAAATTTCGCCGAGTAAATAAATTCGATTGAAACAACTTACACGTGTAAAAGTTCAATTGATGAACATAACTAGTTTTTGAAATCTAGAAAGAATAGTTGTTAAAGAACAAATCCTAGAAGTGGAACTTTAACACAATTCCACCGAAAATCGAAAAACAAAGAAAAAATAACAATTTTAATAAAAATCAAAACTAATTTTAATGGATATATTTCAACCGAATGACAACTGTTTATTTAATTATCTAGTATTTGTAGGTATCAAAATTGAGTCGTCTGTAGGGTCCTTATTTTTGTTAAAAAATCATATTTCATCACACGAATGTGAACTCTTATAGCCATGAATATTTTTTCGGCTCAATCCAATTATAAAACCTTTCTCGACTAATATCAAACAATGATGCTATTCTTCAAATTAGATTCGCAACGATGGAAAGCCAACCTCCTCAAAACAGTGAGACTGCAATTGCGGAAAAATCCGTGGACCGAAACGAAAAAGAGGCCGACGAAGAAGGAAATTTTTTCTCCAGTGATGAATTGGAAGAGTATAAAAAAGTACATGAAGTACTTCTGAAATTTTTGACAGCAAAGTATGTATATAAGTTTCAGTTACATATTTTAAAATTTTTAAACATATTGTGTAGTTCCTATAAATTAATGATCTTTATTTTATTCAAGACCTAAAAATAAATCTGATCTACGGAAATCCCTCTTCAACATTATTGCAAGCTCCACGAGGCGTCTCGCATTTTTAGAAGATGCTACAAATCAGGAAACGATAGGTACTAGGACACAACATACCAAGTCAAATCAGCAAATTAACTCTGATGAATATGAGAAATTTTCAAACCCTGAGGACGAAATTATTCTGAGAAAGATTAAAGGGCATCTTGGACAAAAAAAAGATGGTAAGCAAAACATTTAATTTTCATGATATTAATAATTGCTTCTAAACAAATTAGTTTATAACATAGATATAATTTTTTAGAAAAAAATGAAAAAATACCACGAGTAACAATACAAAGAATTAGCTGCTATAACAAGCCTACAGATCCAGTGCTCTATAAAAATGATAACTGCAGAATGAATAACAAGACATCCGACACTACAAGTTCACAGTACATCCCAGTTCTGCAAGAAAATGCTGTAATATAATTAATTATTTGCAACTATAGCCGTCATTTTGTAAAACAATTTGTTATAAATAATTTCAATTTTATTTCAGAGTCAGACGATTATGAAAAAAGAAGAAATTGATGACACTCAATTGAACAAAGAAATTCAAATAGAAATCGAGTGCAAAAATGTAAAACCTTCGATAATTTCGTTTATACTTGAAGAATCAAATATAAGTATTAAATGCCAACCCAACAGACAAAATGAAAAAATTTCGCCTCTGAAATCTATACACTCGAGCGGGAAATCTAAAAAGTTTAAAGCATGCCCAGTTTGGGAAGATAAGTAATCTCAAAATCCATAAGGAGACAGATAGCAATATTCACTTGTGTGGCATTTGTGGAAAGAAATTTATGCAGAAGCACAAACTCGAAATCCATACTGAAGTAGTGCATAATGGTCGAACACGTCACAAATGTGATACATGCGGAAAGACATGTGTGACAAAAAATATTCTTGATCAACACATTAATTCAATTCATAACGGTGTCACTCATACCTGTGATGCATGTGGCAAAACATTCACACGAAAAGGTGGTCTGAAATATCATATTGATTCTAAATATGAAGGTGTGACTTACTCATGTTATATATGTGAAAAAAAGTTCGCCGACAAATGGTATCTTAAAAAGCATATTGATTTTGTGCACAATGGTCGGAAGTCGCACAACTGTGACATTTGTGGAAAGACATTTGCAAAAAGTGGTCATTTGAAACTCCATATTGATTCAGTGCATAAAGGTGTAAAGCACCCATGCAATTTGTGCCAAAAAGTATTTACACAAAAGGGCCATCTCAAGACACACAAAGATTCGGTGCATACTGGCATAACTTGCCCATGAAATTTGTGCCAAAAAGTATTTACACAAAAGGGCCATCTCAAGACACACAAAGATTCTATACATTATAGTATGACTCACCGAAGTGACCTGTGCGACCAGTCATTTGCCCAAAAAAGGAGCCTTAAACTCCACATTGATAAAGTACACATTGGTAAAATACGAAATATGTAATTTTATTTAAATGGACATTAAGCTGCACATGGATATAATGCATAGAAATCTTAATTTTAGCTATAATTAATCACTAATTTTTTAAATGTATAAATTCATTGTTGAATCATTGAATCTGAGACTGTTCATAAAGTATTTAAACCTTACTGGACTTAATGAACTATTTAATTGTTGATTTCAGAAGATATGCCAATTTATTATACAAGGCCAGCACGAGTTTTAGAGCGTTTGAGACACGAATCTCACCAATAAATTTAATTATTCTGTCAACTGAAACTATCTTTTTCGCATTTCTTTCTTATAGATTTGTACTCGAATAATTTGAAGATGTTCAATTTTTGCGCAGTATTCAATAGTTGATATAAAAATTCTTATCTCTAAAGTTATCTAAGTTCTCTCTTTTACTCATTTGAATAAAAAGCTTTCCGCAATGAGTACGGCAACCAAAGATTTTAAACAATTTTCATGATTATCATTCAAAACCCTACCGAATGCGCGCAAGCCTGCTGAAGCAGTCTAGTCACGCTACGTCGATTTACGGACCTATTTGATTTACTATATAGCGTAGTCGCACGAAGAACGCGAGCTATTAAGTACTGTTGACAGGTCATACGACTGAGCAACTCGAACGGACACGCACAGCGCGAAAACGACTGTCGCTAGAGAGCATAATATCATCTTTAGATTACGCTCGGACCGAATCGAATTAGTAAGTCTTGCTGTTTTATCAGCCAAGGTCCATCTTGGATCTCGTAGGTTATATACTTTATTGCTAAAATAGACTGATAAGATCGTCCGACGATTCGTTAAAAAAAAACAGTTATACATGTGATTGAGCGACGCATATAGACAATAGACACGGGTATAAACAAAGCAAGTGAGGCCAAGATGCCACAAACTACTGACACATCTGACTGAGCAGTTCGTGCTAGAAGATACAGTGTCCGTTTGATCACTCGAAACTGAATCGGATGTAATAAATATCTCATTTTTTCTTAGTGACTCTTAGAGCAGTGTATTATCTCCAAGTGTTCAGCTTGGACCAGTACCCACAAATCGTTAAAAAAGACGTTACGCATGTGATTGAGCGGCCAACACAGATTCAAACTTTGAGTGTAAATAAACCAAGTGAAGCCAAGGCCCAAGGCGCCGCGACCCGCTGACTTAGTGACCAGCAGTTCATTTAGGATTCAGTCTCCGGTCGATCGCCCAACGAGTAAGCCAAAAGTTATTTCATGTTTTCTTTTTTGCTCTTCTGACATTATCTTCGAGTGTTCATTTTATGCTGGACATAGTCGAGTCACATTGCCATCTTGGCGAGCCTTGCAATACTTGATCAAATCCGGTAAACCTTCGACCGTGTAGATCAAGTTGTTATTAGAGAGTGCTAGGCGTTATTAACACTGTTATAAAGATATTATTATCAAGATTAATGTTACGTTATTCATTTCTTATTTGAAAAGATTAATCGCAATCAAAAGATCGTATTTGATTATGTGAATTTAAACTCAAACTATTAGCATTCGCTCAACCCGGTTTGGTATAAAAATTTCCTTGACTAACAGTAAACAATGGTATTTTGCAGGTTTGCAAAAATGGAACACCGACCTCCTCAAAAAAGCGGGACCAAAACTACAGAAAAAAACATACACCAAGACATTGAAGTGGAAAGTCAAGATGAAAAATATCTTTCGCATGAAGAATTGGAAGAGTACCAGAAAGTACAAGAAGTGCTTCTAAAGTTTTTAAGAGCAAAGTATGTTTACAAGTTTTGGTTACAATTTAAAATTTTAAAAATGTTGTGCAGTTTCTATATTTTATTTATTGCTATTTTATTTAAGACATAATAATAAATTTGAACTTCGGAAATTCCTCTTGAACATTATCATGAGCTCGTCTAGGCTACTTGTACTTCTAGAAGGTACTGTAAATCAGGAAACTGGAGATACTGGGGGAAAAAACTCCAAAGTAAATCATCAACATGCATCTCATGACAATGAGAAATCTTCAACCAATCACGAAATAATTTCAAAAAAGACAAAAGGGCATTTCAAACCAAAGCAACATAGTAAGTGTATCATTCATTGATGGTGATATTTGTTATAGCTTTTGAAACAAGTAACTTTTTAACATAGCTAATTATTTTTCAGAAAAAAATGAACAAATACCAAGAGTAATAACCCAAAGAATTAGCTGCAATAACGATATTGATAGATCGCTTCAAGAAAATGATGATTTTAGGATGAATGACAAGGCATATGACACTACAAGTTTACAAAACAATCAAGTATTGAAAGATAATTGCGTAAGTTGATCAAATATTTGCAACTTAAGTATAGCTATAATAAATTCGTAAATAACTAAAATTTAATTTTAGACTCAAAGACTTGTAAAAAAAGAAGAAATTCATGATTCTCCAATGAACCACAAGATTGAGATAGAATATTTATGTCAAAATGTGAAACCCACCGAAACTTCATTGGTACCTGAAAAATTAGATATAAATATTAAATGTGAACCCAACAGACAAAACCAAAAAATTCCTCCACTGAAATGTATACTCAAGAGCAATAAATCTGAGCAAGCATGTACAAGAAAGTTGAAAAGGAAAAGTGATCTTAAATTTCACTTTGATGGCATTACTCACTTGTGTGACATTTGTGGAAAGAGATTCACACAGAAGCACAAACTCAAAATCCATACGGAAGTAGTGCATTATGGTCAAAAACGATATCAGTGTGATGTATGTGGAAAGACGTTTGCAAGGAAAGACAAACTTGCCTGTCATATTCATTTAATTCATGATGGCATAACTCATGCGTGTGGCTTATGTGGAAAAACTTATACACACAAAAATTATCTTGTAAATCATATTGTTTCAGTGCATAATGGTCAGAAGAGATCCTACAACTGTAATTCTTGCGAAAAGGCATTTGGGCTAAAAATTGCTCTAAAAAAACATACTGATTTAGTACATAATGGTCAGAAATCTCACGCCTGTAATAAATGCAGAAAAACGTTTGGACTAAAAATTGCTTTAAAAAAACACATTGATTTAGTGCATAATAGTCAGAAGAGATCTTACTACTGTAATATATGCAGAGAGACATTTGGACTAAAAATTGCTTTAAAAAAACATCTTGATATAAAGCATAATGGTCAGAAACCTCACAACTGTAATACTTGTGGAAAGACATTTCGATTAAAAATTGCTCTGAAAAAACATATTGATGTTAAGCATACCGGTCGAAAACGATACCAATGTGATACTTGCGAAAATACGTTTACGGAGAAATGGAAGCTCGTCCGTCATATTGATTCAATTCATAGTCGCATCACTCATGCATGCGATGCATGTGAAAAAATATTCACCCGAAAGGACAATCTCAAAAATCACATCGATATTGTGCACAAAAATCTCAAACATCATACGCGTGGTCCTACATGTTATATATGTGGAAAAAAGTTCGCTAGCAAATATTACGTCAAGATGCACATTAATTCTATACATAAAGATACAGGTCCCACGTGTGATACATGTGGAAAAACGTTTGTCTTGAAAAAGCATATGAAGTTGCATATTGATTCAGTGCATACAGGTATAACTTACCCATGCGATATGTGCAAAAAAGTATACACGCAAAAACATAGACTCAGACAACATAAAGATTTTGTGCATAATGGTATAACTCATCCATGCAGTCAATGCAAAAAGTCATTTGCAAGAAAAACCATACTTAAACTCCACATAGATAAAGTACACAATGGTAAAATACGAAATATGTAATTTTATTTAAATGGACTTTCAGCTGCAAATAGATGAAATGCATAGGAATCTTGTAGTGTACTGCTAGTAACAATATCATCTAAAATTAATAATTAATATTTTATATGCATAAATTGATTGCTTTATCATTGAATCTGAAAGTGTACATAAAGTATTTAAAACTTTATTCATGTTAATACCCAAATTCTTTAAAAAATGTGCTACGTATTCAATAGTTGGTTTCAGAAAATATGCTGGTTTATTATGTAAGGCCAACACAAATTTTTATTATAATATCAGCAATAAAGTTAATTATTTTGTCAACTACAGCCCTCTTTTTCATATTTCTATCTTGAGATAAATGGGCTTAGATTTGTACTCATATAAATTGAAAATTTTAACTAATTTTCATTATTTATCCTTAAAAACCGTATCGAACGCGCTCAAGGATGCTGAAGCAATACAGTATATGCTGTTGATATGTCATTACGCTCGGCCCACCGCCCAGGTCATACAATCGAATTAGTACGTTTTGCTGTTTGGCCAGCTAAGGTCCATCTTCAACCGCGTCGATTACGGCGTTAATAAGGGGAGATAAATGGTAACATCTTCCGACGATTTGTTCAAAAAAAGATGTTCCGCGTGTGAGCAAGCGATGTACAGTAGATGCCGCTTATAAGAATCACAATAGGACCAGACGTTTTGATTCGTATAAACGGCTGATTCAATTAAACGATGCAGTAAGAAATTGTAAATATTAATAAAAAAAAAAACGTTTATAGGTTTGTCAAATTTAACCGTTTTTCAAATTTTATTACGCGTCAATGGAATACTTGTTGCTTGGAGGAAGCTACTACAAAAAATTCATCAATTTTTGATTGTTTCTTATTAGTGCGGACTATTTTTTGAACGACTTTAAGAATTTTCTCAACATCTTCGTCTTTTCCACACCTTTTTCTTTTACGATTTAAACTTCCGTTTTCAATGTTAGCCGCTTCTAGGTCATGACGATTTTTCAAAATCCTATTGAGTTGCGTCTGTGAAACTTCTAATTTTGCTGCTGCTTCACGTTGACTGCACTTTTCGAGCAAGTCGTACTGTTTTAGTAACTCTTTCTTCTGGAGCAACGTTAAATCTTTTCTAGGCATGGTGAATTTCGAATTTTATATTTGTTTACTTGATGACGGTTCAATATCGTTTGATTCGTATAAACGGGTTTTGATTCCATTATACTGAAATCGGGACTTTTAATTAACATGTAAAAGTATAGAGGGAAATCGGGACCAAGCGTTTTGATTCGTATAAACGGCGGATTCGATTAAGCGAGATTCATATAAGCGGCATCTACTGTATATAGACAAGGATAAACAAAGCAAGTGAGACCAAGACGCCACAACCTATATGACACATCTGACTGGCAGTTCGTGCTAGACGATTCAGTAATCAGTGTCCGTTAGATCGCTCCTCAATCGGAAGTAAAAGATATCTCATTTTTTCTTAGTGCCTCTTAGAATAGCGTATCATCTCTAAGTGTTCAGCTTGTACCAGTTCCCACAAATCGTAATCGCAATCAAAAGATTGTATTTGATCAGGTGAATTCAAACTCTAATCATTGGTATTTGCTCGGCCAGGCCTGTTCATAAAATACTCCTCGACTAACATTAAATAATGGTATTGTACAGGTTTGCAAAAATGGAACACCGACCTCATCAAAAAAGCGGGACCAAAACTACAGAAAAGTACATACACCAAGACGTTGAAGTGGAAAATCAAGATGAAAAATATCTTTCGCATGAAGAATTGGAAGAGTACCAGAAAGTACAAGAAGTGCTTCTAAAGTTTTTAAGAGCAAAGTATGTTTACAAGTTTTGGTTACAATTTAAAATTTTAAAAATGTTGTGCAGTTTCTATATTTTATTTATCGCTATTTTATTCAAGACATAATAATAAATCGGATCTTCGGAAATTCCTCTTGAACATTATCATGAGCTCGTCTAGGCTACTTGTACTTCTAGAAGATACTGTAAATCAGGAAATTGGAGATGCTGGGGGAAAAAACTCCAAAGCAAATCAGCAACATAAATCTGATGAAAGTAAGAAATCTTAAACCAAGGGAGAAATTACTCCAAAAAAGATTAATGGGCATCTTGGACAAAAAAAAAGATATTAAAAAAAACATTTAATTATCATAATTTTTTAGAAAAAGATGAACAAATACCACGAGTAACAATCCAAAGAATTAGCTGCAATAACGAGCCTAAAGATACAGTGCTTCATGAAAATGATGACTGTAGGATGAAAGATAAGACATCCAACACGAAAAGTTCTCAATTCATGCAAGTTTTGCAAGAAAATCGTGTAAGTTGATAAAATATTTGCAACTAAATGTCTATAGTAAGAAAATGCGTAAATAATTTCAATTTTTTTTCAGACTCAAACGCTTGTAAAAAAAGAAGTTCATGATACTCAATTGAACAACGAGATTGAGATAGAATTTGAATGTCAAAATGTAAAACCCACCGTAATCTCTTTGGTATCTGAAAAATTAGATATAAGTATTGACCGGCAACCCAAAAGAGAAAATGAAAAAGTTCTGCCTCTTGAATCTATACACAGAAACAAGAAATCTAAAAAGCTTAAAGCGTGCTCTAAAAATTTTGGGAGGATAAGTAATCTCAAAATCCACAAACAGACAGCGCGAGATCGCATTACACATTCATGTGACATTTGTGGAAAGAAATTCATGCAGAAGCACAAACTCGAAATCCATACAGAAGTAGTGCATAATGGTCGAATACATCATAAATGTGAGACATGTGGCAAGACACATACAACAAAAGCTATGCTTGACCGTCACACTAAATCATTGCATAATGGTATCACTTATGCGTGTGATTCATGTGGCAGAATATTCACACGAAAGGATAATCTGAAAATCCATATTGATTCGGTACATAAAGGTTTAACTAACCTATGTGATTTGTGTGAAAAAGTATTTACATCAAAAACTGGTCTCAGATTACACAAAGATTCCATGCATAAAGGCATTTCTTACCCATGTAATTTGTGCAAAAAAGGATTTAAACAAAAATCTCACCTTAAAGTGCACAAAGACTCCGTGCATTTAGGTATAACTCATCAATGTGATCAATGTGAAAAGTCATTCACAAAAAAATACAACCTTAAACTCCACATAAATAAAGTACACAATGGTAAAAAATAAAATGCGTAATAATATTCAGATGGATTTGAATCTACATATCGTTGCAATTCGTAAAATTGTTGAAACTGCATAAATCAAAATAGATATAAACTTAGCTTTTCAAAAGAATAGCCAAATTTCTACGCTTAATTCATTACAATAAGTATCTATATATGTATCGATTTATTGCCTACTTTTATTAAATCTGAGTGTGTATTAAAATACTCGAAACTTCATTTGTGTTAATATCCAAATTTCCTCAACTATGAAATACATAAAAAAATGTGGTTTACATATACCTAAAAGCCTATACCTAATTTTTTTGTCCTGTACTGGTGTTTAAGGGTTCAAAGTTTTGGAACGTTAAATTTTCACAACATACTAAATTTATTGAAAATATCTTGTCTTTCTCCCATTATCTCTCAATATCATCATCGACTCAAACATCTTACTGTCTCTATAGCAATTGCCGATTTACCAATGAAAAATCCTCGAAATCGTACACAATTTCGCTCGCGGCGTGCCTCGTTAAAGCTCCATAACATAATGTTTATAAAAACGCGCTCGCGGCATCGTAATTTATGTACGGTGCGCGGCACAGTGGCAGAAACGTTTTTGCCTCGGTAATAGCCACCCCTTGTACCTACTCGTGCGGCGAGCATGTGTGTGCACGTCGACGCGCCCATATAAGCAGCAGCAGAGCTTCTTTGATGTACAGTACTATATGCACGCGTTTGTACGTGTAACCCTCTATCATCCTCACTCTCTCGCTGTGACGAAAAAAGAGAAAAAAAAGTAGATTACACGTGATACACCTATGTATGTGTGCGCGCGCGCGCGAGCGGCCCGCGACGTCGCGTCGGCATGTGCGCATTAAAATTGTGCTGTGCATATAATAGGTCCCGACTCGGAGCTCTGCGCGGCCACAAAGAGAATCGTTAACTCTTAATGACGGGTTGCTGCGCACACACACACACATATACGTACTTGGTGGTGCGGCGCTTAATATTATACACCCATGTATGACCTGGGATGCGCAGCGGCAGAAGCAAGAACAGAATAAAAAAAAATTGTATTTGCATTCTTCTTCTCGTGTCGCTATTTTTTATTTCGAACCTGCTCCTCCTCCTCTTGCTCCCTGTTTCAGCTTTGCTTTAGCTTTAATCCCGGGCTAGTATATATACCTATTATGTGCGTTAGAGCTTGAGCTGTATACGTTTTGTTACATGCAAAATATTTAATTGAGTAATTTTTTCCTCTCTCTCTGCTCTTTTTTGCTTTCGCCTTTTAAATACGCGAAGTTCGAAGGAATTTCGAGCAGCTCTCGTTAATACCTTTTTTTTCTCTCTCTCTCGAGCTGGAGCGCGATGGAATGATAATAAGCCGATCGGTAAATACGCGTAGCGGGACGCGTAATACCGATCGAAACTTCCGTGTATTGTGAGCGCGGGGGGATCGTTATACATGCAGCACATATTTCGGAGAGATAGAGAGCAAAATTCCCATGTAAATAATCATTCGTACGATTCATTTGTATATTTCGTCAATTTTTTTATACGTTAATTTTTTTGTCGCTCAACATTGTGTCAAGCGCGGATCCGTCCTGAAAATTTCATCTCGACGTCGCGCCGTAATACAATATCTTCTTGGCCTCTTGGGTGCACGCGCGCGGCGGGGCTATATGCGGCTTTTGCGGCTTCTCTCTCCTTCTTTGGATGAGTTTCAATGTCACCCGCGAAGTTTTCTCTCTTTTTTACATACTTTATACGCTCGGGTTTGACGTTATATACTTTTAAAAAAAAAAAGAAGAAACTTATTATCTCCGCTGTACACTCGGCAATTTACCACCCATGACGATATCTTACATACGCATACGAAAAATCATGTTTATCCCCACACACACACACACTTGGGGTATTACGTATAATAAATATATAAGAGGCCTCACTTCGGCGCGATGATTCGAGAGAGAGCGTCGATCCTCTTCGTCACCGCCTCGAGGCTCGTTACGTACGTATCGACGTGTACGACGTGCCGTTATATTTTTCGCGATTCCTTAAAATACCTTTACTTCCCTCTCTCTCTTCACTTTTTTTTTTATATACGTTATATGTATGTTATATTATATTATTACGCGTGAGAGCCTCATTAAGAAAATTATATAGCTGTTTTCGCTGCCCTTTTTTTTCGCTTGATTTTCTCGAAATGTGTTTGTTTTCTCACGTTATTATCTCTGCTATATAATGCGGCTCTCTGGTGCCGTCGTCGCCGCGTCCCTGAAATAGGGCCACACGACGATTATCTGATGAGATTTATGCGAATGATTTTCCGGCGGTGGCGGGCCTCCCATGAGCAGCAGCACCACCTGAACTCTCGCTGCAGACGGAAGGTGGGAAAGTCCCCTTATCTCGTCTCTTCTCTCTCTCTCTCTCTTTCTCGAGGTCGTTTTCTGCGCGACTCCTTCTCATCTTCAAGAGGTCGCTTATACACGCACGCGAGAGAGCACAATATATAATATCATGCATAACATTACCTACACGTAACTTTGCGCGCAATTTTGAACTTTTGCCTCGACGATGGCGCGCGAGCGCTTGAAAATTACACCGCGCGGCGCACGTACACGTACGTAGATATATTTCCGAAAAATTTACTCTCCGCCGCTGCATCATAGCATATGCATTATGTATCATCATTATTTAATAAACGGCGTCAAATCGATCAATCGTCCTCCGCGTGCGATATGGCCATATATAGTATATAATACAGCGGTAAAGAGAGACGAAGAAGAATGTATAAATATGAATCGCGTGAACCAGGCATTTGAATAATGTCGGCGGCGGCGGCGCCCGAGGACCTGGAATTCCGTTTCGTGCGTGTAATATTCGCGATGTGTCTGTCTGTGTGTGTGTGTGTGGGAATCGGTACTGAGATTGCTGCACATTATATTACGAGCTCGCGTTATATCTACCTCGCCGCGTGCGCTGCACGTGAGTTTACACGACTGTATACCAGTACGGCGAAGTGATCTCGTTTTAAAATGCTTCGCACGTACGATTTTCCGATTTTTGAACCAAAAATTGTATTATCTTCGCAGCTTCTGTGTATTTTAATTGCTCATTGAAAATCAGCGTGACAATTGTTTTCTCTTTGCAGTTAATATAGGTTTGGTTAGGTGTGAAACGGCCGTAAATGATTATATAATTGATTAATGCAATGAGTCCTATATGTTTCAAGAAATTTACAGTTTCTCTTGCGGTATCTTAGAATTCGGAAATGCGCCATCTAGGAGCAGCTTAGGTACTGTTTAGTGTTGTTGTCTGTAACGAAAAGGCCGAACGATATTTCGGAGGAGACTTGAAATTGTGTTTATTATTTTTCAGAGTTGCAGCGAAATTTCTGTTGTCTATAATAGGTAACGCGATCTGAAAAGGGTCGTAGATCGTGAACAATAAATTTTGAATGACGAAGTAATAGCCGTCACTTGTCATTATTTATAAATTATTGATTACGAATGAAAATACAAATAACATTTTTGACATATTTTTCAATGTTGCGAAATAAAATAATAAATATTGAAAAAATTTTCCATGCAGATTATAATTATGCGAAAAATGTTTTATACTGGCATACATTAAGATTTTAAAAATTTCTGTTTCGTGTTCCTAATGAAAAAAAAGTATTACAATTTCAATAAATATTATTATATAGAAATACTGCAAATCGAATGTTCGAAAAAATTACATGAGCTGGATTTAATTTTTTGTTATTTTCTAAGAGAGCATCAAATTATAGTTTGCGAAGGGCGGCATTTTGTCTAGCCCGTCACTGCAGAATAAATGCGTTTTTATGATGAAGCTGTTTTCAAATATAATGTAAGTGGTATTTATCATTTTTGATTCAATAGTCAATTTGATGCCCTCATCATGAAAACGATTAATGTTATTTTAATTTCGCTCTTCAAATTAATCTTCTTGTCAACCAAATGTAATCGATTGTTATTTATGCATAAATTCAGCGTGACACTGATAAAGTAATATACCACATCGACGTAATATCTTACTCTACATCTTCATTTATAATTATTGAATTTTGTTATGATATTGCAAATCTTGTTCGATATTTATATTATACTTGATTCATGTCATTTTCCTCAGTTTTTATCGAGTTGTCAAAAGCACAACACTTACTGCATAATAATGATCGTCTGAATTTTCAAACGCTCGATTTATCTTAAAAAAAAGTTGTTAAGAAAATGGCTTTATTTACACAGCTTTGGAGTTTAGATATTCTAATATGTGTGTTTAGTTTATCTATATGCGCTTACTTTTACGCTGTGAGAAATTTCAGTTACTGGAAAAAACGAGGATTCAAAGAAATTCCACCGACGGCAGTTTTCGGCAATTTTATGGAATGTTTTCTGGCGAAAAAACCTCTCGTCCATGTCCTCAACGACATTTACGAGTACGCAAAAGATGAACCTTCCGTGGGTTTTTACGTATTGGACAAGCCTTACTTGATGGTTCGAGATCCAGAATTGATCAAACATGTTTTGATCAAGGATTTTGCAAATTTCACGGATAGAGTAGCTGATTCGTATAAAACGGATTACATTGGAAGGTTCAATCTTTTTGTTTTACGCAATCCGGATTGGAAATATGTAAGACAAAAAATATCACCCGTTTTCACCTCTGGAAGATTGAAAAAAATGTTCGATCTAATGTTAGAAATCGACAAAGATCTAGATCAGTATTTGAAAACGACTGTCGAAGAAGGTAAGCTATAATAAAATATATTTTATTTTTTTGAAATATCACAAAATTATGTAAAATTATTTTATAATACTTCATTCAGGTAAATCCGTTGAAATGGACGTAAAAGAGATATGCGCCAAATTCACCACGGATGTCATCGGAATAACCGCGTACGGCATGCGGTTCGACGCTTTGTCCGACGAAAATTCATACATTCGCAAAGTCGGAAGGACCATATTTACGAAATCGTACAGACGTTACGTGGAGTATTTGTCGGTGCTATTGGTACCGTCGATCGTAAATATTTTTGCTTTTCGTTTTCTCGGTAAGGCCTCGTCGCGATTCCTCAGCGATCTTTTTCACGGAGCGATGAAAGAGAGGCTGGACTCCGGGGTCAAACGAGCCGATTTGCTGGATTTTTTGATCGACTTGAAGAAGGAGCAAGAAAACGAACTGGTGAAAAGTGAACGAAGTAAAATCATTAGCCTGGCAGTAGTTTTAGTAAATTAATCGGTTTAATTTTTAAAATTCACAACGCTTTGTTATAGAAATTAACGATGGTCAATTGATCGCTCAAGCTGCAATTTTCTTTATCGGTGGATTCGAGACGTCTTCGACGACTATGTCGTTTGCGTTGTATGAATTGGCCAAAAATCCAGATGTTCAACGAAAATTACGAGAAGAATTGTCGGGAGTACTGGAAAAGAACGATGGAAAAGTTACTTACGACATGGTACGAACAAAATTAAAGTTGAGTTTTTCCGGTAAAATTTTAACGTTAAATATCTTTCTCTTTTTGCAGCTAGTGAACTCACTACCGTACTTGGATATGGTAATTTCGGAAACGTTGCGAATGTACCCGATTTTGCCTTATTTGGACAGAATGACGGAAAAAGATTATCAATGTCCCTTGACAAAACTCGTTGTACCAGCTGGTGTACCTGTGGTTGTACCAATGCGATCTCTTCATATGGATCCTAATTATTTTCCACATCCACAGCGATTCGATCCTAGTCGATTTTCCGGAGAAAATAAAATTAATATTAAACCTAACACGTATTTCCCTTTCGGAGATGGGCCAAGAATATGTGTTGGTAAGATCTTAAATCTAATCATCAACTTTGAAGTTTACGAACTTATTTCTATGATAGTTTCAATTTTTATTTTTTTTTAGGAATGAGACTAGGATTGATTCAAACGAAGCTAGGTTTGATTCGGTTGATATCGAATTACGAATTTTCACCGTGTCGAGAAGCTCTCAACGTCATGGAATTTGATAATAAGAGTCCCCTTTTGTCGTCGACCGCTGATTTAGTATTAAACGTTAGACGTATTTCAACAAGATGAGATTATTTGTAGTTTATGAGCCCTTCGCGTTTTTATTACAGCAGAAGTCTCATCAAAATTTTAGATGTTTTGAGGGTTAAATTGGGGCTGTGATTTTTTTTTTAATAAAATAACTGTAAAAGTATTTTTTTCAGAATAACCTGTTATACATCATTATTGTTGTGTATGATTAAAATTTTTAATTGTCTTTAATTGATTTTTATTTGTTTACTGGCCATATCTAACGTCAATAATATAAGTACAACTTTGAAAAAAAATGAAATGAAATAATATAATAATGTTAATGGCCTAACGTGACACAATTCGAAATGGAGAGCTTTTGTCATATCATATTCAGATATATTATACGATCCTTTTTATACACTTATTATATACATTGTATTTGCGCGTGGCACAATAAATTGTATGGGTTTCCGCGAAATGAATTGGATGTGCTGCTATGTGGCTAGTATATGTGCGTGCACGATAGCTTTTGTAAAAGCCGAGACAAAATAAACATACGTACGAGTATCATACAGAGAAACGTTTGACCGAATTTTCCATCTATTATACTAATGGAAATATTCTCGTACATCCGAATATTATAAGCACACGAATATTTTATTTATTTTTTTCCCCTCCTTCACTTCTTTACTTCGTCTGATCATCGAGCAGCACGACGAAGATAATGTTTCGGAGAATTAAAAAAATTGTTTCAAAAACGGCTCCACTATAGCGAGAAAAAAAGACACGAAAAAGTATTTGAAATCCTGGATGCATTGGCAATTGGTGAAAAAATTGCTTTCATAGTAAAAAGATTCAAAATTTGCTTAACGAGAGCAAAATTCGTGAGAGCGCCGAATCGTTGGAAAAATATGTTGAGAAATGCATGACAAGTCGCTTATCTGTAGTCGAGAAAATGGAAGATATGCTCATCACATGGCTGCAGGATTTAACGCACAAGAAAATTCCAATCCGCTAAGATTTAATACGATAACGAGCTAGCGAAGTATAAATAGAGCGAATTTCAGTTCTAAAATATTCGTACTCAGTCGAGGATGGTTTGACAAATTTCGGCAAAGATTTTCTGTGCATAACGTTTTTTTTACAAAGTAAAAGGGCGTCAGTAGATCGCGAGGCAGCTCGTAAATTTCCGTATCAAGTGCAAACATTGATTGCTAAAAAAGTGTACGATGTTGCGCAAATAATCAATTGGGTAGGGAGACAAATTGTCAAAAAAAAAAGTTATTGGAGATATCAGAGAAAACCGGATCGAATATTATGAACATCATCATGCGTTATGATGAATACGTGGAGGACAATTCGATAATAAAGGATAAAAATAATAATAAAGGTAAAAAAAATAATAAAGGATTAATTTTTTATACATATCTTTTTTTTTTTGTTCCTGTGGATATTTTTTTTTTGGGCCTGCAATTTTTAGATTCACGATTTTTTGGATATTTTGGATTTTGGACCTATTTTTGACGTTGGATCTTACAGTTTGGATCTTTTGGATTCGAGCTTTTGGTTTGGAGCTTTTGTGCCCCAATCCTTCAATTGTGATGAAACGGGACTCTTTTGGAAATCAAATCTGTTTCTGTATTGTGCAAACCCGCTGACACATGCAAATGTAAACCGGTGTTGGTTTATAGAGCAGAAAATCCCCGAGCCCTGAAAGAAAAACAAAAAGAACATCTCTAAGTATTTAGGAGATCCAAAAAAACAGCTTGGGTAACAGCAAAAACTTTCCAAGACTGGTTTAAATTCTCGTTTGTTCCAGAAGTTTGAGAATTTGTGAGTCAACAAAATCTCTCGTTGAAAGTAGTGGAAATGTTTTTTCATCCCTAAGTACTGTTCTCCGCCACATTTCTGGCGACCTGTAGACGTGTTCAAAAAGCTGACTATGATGGACATTTCGGCAATCATGAGATTACAAAGAGGAAGCAGCATCAGGAAGAGAGTTTCAGCTAACCATATATATTAAGACTTTCTTTTTAAGAAAACTCATAAGAACAGAATATGTCGGCGAAACATAGATCACCGTATCTGTGCGAGCCGTGTGTGCAAGTGTGTGAGGGGGCAGCATAGGACGAGGCGACCGCGCGACGCAATTTTTGCACGAGTCTTTCTCCCCCTTCCATACGGGCACACGCGTATGTGCCTCACCTCGATTCGCTATTATATCCTCCCTGCGACACAGAGCTCGTCAAGAGACTATTTTTGTATCCAAGTTTTTATTTCCTTTCGTTGCTTTTCTAAGCCTTGGACAATTCGTCCTTTTGATTATTTGTTTATTAGTAAGGTGAGAGTGCACAGTGACAGTGCCGGTGGCGAAAAATAAAGTTTTCATTGTTCTAAGAGAACACAAGTTTTTTTTATCATTTCTACTCCTTTCATCCTTATTACACAACAACCAACTTCAAGTGAATATAAAGACGACATCTCCGTAGAATGAAATCATCTTTGAAATTTTCTCATTATATAACTTCTGAAATTAATTTTACCGCTTGAGGGTTTGCGATGCGACATCTACAGTCGATGCGCCAACTACACAATGTTTAGTGCGAGAGGTTGTCGAGCGCGACAATTGCCGCGCGCATACGACTCCTCGGGATATAAGAAATGTTTACTTTCAATCAGGCATCAAGCCTACTTGAATTGGACCACGGAAACAATATACTCCAAATTTTACTACGTAGTAAATTTGCTAACTCGACATATTTATTAAATTATTATATATTACATAATTAAACACCGATGAATAATTTTTATCAGAGTAATATCGTTGCTCCGCATATTTATACAAAATACAATGTTTTTAATATTCAGGACAGTAGCTTTTCATAATCATAATTTACAATTTTATACTCATATGGCTGTTTCCGTAAATGTCAAAATCTACGCAAAAAATCTCATGAATATAGATCAGACTAGGTGCTCAGGACATTTTTTATTCGAGCTAATAACACATCTCATCCCTCCTCTAATCATAACTTTACATTGTAATAATTCATTCAAATACTTAAAAATTAAAAAACACAACTAAGCGGCGCCGTTGATGCACGAGTACTCGAGGTCTCGATCCAGTCCAATCGCTTCGGGGAGGGTCATCGACGCCAAGTACGTATAACAGACACACACACACACGAACAATAATCGAAATTTCACTCAGTTACATTCCCATCGCGCGCGGATCCGTAATATACATTATAATAATAATAACGCGAAAGCAGCGCAAAGACATGTGTATAATATTGTACACGCGTGCTGCAGTTCGATCGCGAGGCGGCCCCGGCGGAATCGAGGCCATCATCCTCTTCGACGAACTCGCATATGTGTATTATACACACATATATATATGCAGGCAAGTGCAGTGCATAGGATGATCGGGATCGCGCAGCAAAATGTGCGCACTTCCGTGCACCTGTCGCTCGTTGCTCCTCGTGTCGGATCTCGGCCGGCTCCGCTGTCGCTGTCGTATGTGCAATGCACATATAGGCGTATACAGTGTATACTGTGTTCCGCTTCTGCATCGCTATATGTACTATATGAGCAATTCTCTAAATGAAACGCATTTTTGGAGGTAGAATCGCGACAAATTTTTTTTTCAAGCTACGCGGATACGGACCCCCGGGAAATGTTTTTGGGGGTCCTAGGAACATGTAACCACGTAGGAACCATTGAAATTTCAATAGTGCTTACTTTTATAGCTACTTTTGTGATTTAGAGGACGAAAAATCATGTTTTCTCGCAAAAGCGGCTAATTACTCAATTTCTAAGTCGCTGAAAAAGTATCAAAACTCATCTAAAAAAAATAACTG